>NW_020884910.1:4965004-5221677 GCF_003945725.1 Corapipo altera
CTGCAAGAGTTATGGGGAAACTAAAAATTTTCTGTCTCTTGACCTTCTCTGCAAAGAGAAGCAAAACACTACAATAAAAACCTTGGGATACAGGTTCTGTTTTTCATACCATTGCCATATACTTGCTAGATGATCCCAACAACAACTTGTCTACTTTTAGGCCTCTGCAAAACAATCCATATTATAAAAGCCCCTTTTTCCAAGATAAGCTGATATTTGATAAAATCAGGATTTGGGATATCAAGATTGGGAACACTTAGGAGAAAGATACTTTATGTAAGATCTGTGAGACAAAACTGTACTGCTATGAATAGAAATGTAGAACTACATTAGAGGAAGCATTCTCAAAAGCACCACTGCAATTTCTCCTACCTTTCTGTACTACCAAAAAAACTTTTGCAGAGACATCAAAGAAAGTGGAAAAAGGAAGTTATTAATTTCACTCTTCAGTTAGGTAAATTCCTGAGCTAGAAAATACTCTGGAACACAATGCCAATGATTCATTATAACAAAGAAGGTCCTTCCTCTGGCATCTTCTAGAGCATAAACAGTGGTGTAGCAGTGATACTGGGGACACCACGGCGGGTGAGGATGACCTGCTGTGACTCCCCTGTAGAAGACAAACAGGAAGCTTTCAACCAACAGCAGTAACAGCTATATAGAGTTGTCCAGTATCCTTTTCGTACCTGCTGCACACAAGTACATCAGCATCCCACTCATCATCTTCCTTCCAAAAACTTTCTAAAATACCTACCATGCTTTGACCCTCATGGAGGCCCAGACATCTCATTTCTTACATTTACAGAATTTGTGTAAAATTGTAGAGGGGTCCATTTTTTTCTGTTCTTGATCTGATATAAACAAAGCTCTCACTAGAAACTATGCAACTTTTCTGCTGGGTCTCAATGTGACATTGCACAGAGAATGATACAGCCTTTTAAAAGGTAGATCTCTGAGCATACACTAGAGATTAATTTAGGTGGTTGTAGACCCAGTTTTTAAAAGGAAGATTTGTAAATCATTAAGCCACCAAGGCTCAAATCTTTCTTTCTCCTTTGACAGTTGCCATGGCCACACAGATCATCTTCACACCACTTTGAGTTTTCCACACAGCAACAGTTAAAAAACCTCTTATTACCAAACAGAAATTTTATGTTCATGTCTTGCCCTGAATTAGAATATATGCCTTTCATCCAGGGATACTGGTTCATCCAAGAGGAGTGTCCAAAAAGCCAGTACTGATTCAATAGGAAAGCCACGCAAGTATTAAAAGGGAGATACCAAAGTCAAAACAATTTGGAATCAACACAGCAAGTGCATAGAAAACACCTGAGCAGCATTAAGACTCTTCCCTGGAAGAAGACACATAAACACAGTTAACAAAATGACTCTGTGAAGAAGAAAAATAGAAATGTCAAGCATTTCAGCACTGAAATGGGCAGTGTGTAAATAGGCACTCCACTGATTTCCCCACTTAAAATGAATTCAATCAGTAGCAGTATTTAGCTGCAAGCGATGATGCAACCCAGATGCAGCCTGCACTATGTTTGGCAAATAAATCCTCTGTCCTTGAGAACCACACAACACAGAGATTATCAGTCCCAAATCTGACAGCAGCTGAACGACTGGCTATTTTGCCCATCCTCAGGAAGTCTACATATTCACTACAGATCCCATAAGCTGAAAACTAGTTCAATCACCTGTGTTGAGGACACTAAGACCTTGGTGGCATAAAGTCAGAGAGGGCATAATCAGACATCTCCTTTTTGATGTATTATATATTGCATAGCTGGCACTAGTCTGCAGAACTGTTACTTACACACTAGTAAACCCTGTAGCTCCAAAATACACGTTCAATTTACAGCTGTTGGGAAAGGTCTCAAGCCTGCTCCAGACAAGCTCACAGTGAGTCGCAAAGGTTGAAAGATGGTATGTACTCTATCTAGTTGTACTGCTATATAGTTTAGTCAAGTTTCCTACTACTGTTATGTTTCACACCCTCACAGGTACATGCTGTGCAGGGCAGTGCTTGTCACCAGCAGTGTCGGTGAGTAGTAACACAGGGACAGTAACTCCCACTCCTCAAATTGAGCTCTGAATCCACTCCACAGGAATACTGTTGTAAGAAATGAAGCCACTCAGCAAGAAGTGTGATTTGACTATGAGGTTTTTCCATTGTTGCTTTAAATATAGATTTGTCCAGTATCCTTTCTGTACCTGCTGCACATAGGTACGTCAGCATCCCACTCATCATCTTCCTTCTAAAAACTTTCTAAAATATCTACCATGCTTTGACCCTCATGGAGGCCCAGACATCCCATTTCTTACCTTTACAGAATTTGTGTAAAATTGTGCAGCAGTCCATTTTTTTCTTTTTTTGACCTGATATAAACAGCATTCCCATTCTCACTTGACCACTGCCCTGCTCTATTCTGTGGTACCATTTTCACAGTTTACCCAAACTGGACATGCCACCACAAAGCTGGTGCTCATGCACCTTTTAACATTCTCCTCAGTTTAATCTCTGACATGCAATGGTTCAACAATAAATGACCTTATTCAAGTTTCTACCTCAGGACAACAATAAACACCAAGAGAAGCACCAGGTCCTGCTGCTCAGACAGCTACAGTGCCACAGGTAGCTTTGAATGCTTTCTGCCAGAGCTACACCTGTGTCCCTTCTCTGAGGCTGAGAGCCAACACGGGCACAACTCTTGCCTCGGGACAGGACCTTCACAAAACATTCCTGGAGGCGAGTCTAAACTCTCCTCATACAACTTGTGAGTCTCACCAGAGGCAGCACCAAACTTCACATGCTAAATGTTCAAGGCCTATTCACTGCTAGCTCAGGATATGCAGGACACAGCTGGCAAAGAAACTACGACAGTGGTGGGTGACTGCACCCACCCCTCCAGCAGGATCAAAGCCAAGACAAGAATCAAGACAAAGCACAGAACTTGTATCATCAGTTTCTGAAAACTTATCAGGAGAGGAAGTAATTAGTGATACTGCCTTCAGCAGTCAAATCACCACAGGAAGGACAACAATGGTAGGGTTGCACAATCACATAGTATGAAGCCAAAAGTCACATATGTGTAACAAGCTACCAACTGCACCTTTTTAGTCTCTAGACTGTAAGAAGAAATCAAAGGCCACAACTACCCTCCCACTGTCATGCCACAGAGGTGAAAAAAGAAGCCAGAAAACAAAAGCCCATGCGTGCCTAGCACAAGACCAACACAACAAAAACTGTTGCATAAAAAAAAAAAAGCTTTTCTTCCAGGCAAGTGACCTGTACATACAAGTCACTTGCAGTGACAGGGAGCAGTCCTCTGCTCCCTTTCCCTTGAAGAACTACCAGCTCAAGTGAGTTTGATATGGGAAGTACTTAATTTTTCATTATAAAGAGTGAAGCTTGAACCCTTGGGTAAAGCTATTCAAAAAACATTGGACAAATTCTAACAGGGGAAAACAAATATAATTTTGACTGTGAGGAAAGTTCATTATGTAAGACTGTGGTCATCTTTGTACAAACATAGTTACAACCACTGTCACAAACTGCATTACAAGCTTCAGCATGACTTTGCTGAAAGCAGTAAGATAGCAGTGTTACTGGCACAATTTCACAATTTCCATCAGTGGGAAAACCCACCAAAGTCCTCTCTGTTCAACCACAACACCACAGTAATCAATGTTCTTATGTTAATGATCAAGGCAAGCTTTTCTCATTCTCTCATTTCCTGCAGCACACTGTTTTCAATAAGGAGAGCACTGTCATTTCTTTATGTAAAAAGAAACAGAAGTCAAGAACGTTGGTCATTTTCAGACTTTTATTAACAGGAAAAAATATATTTTCTATAGCAGAGGTCAAGAGTTAACAGTGGAAAAGCTTCAGATGTGATGCATGGTCTATCATTAGAGATTCTTTATAAATAGATGCTTTGTTTATATTTGTTCTTTGAAGTAACTTGCAGAAATAATTTATTTTGCAGCTTTCCAGAACGAAGTCACACCACAGACATCATCTAGAAGAGAGGAAACACAAGTTCACAAAACATGGATTTCCACTCGATATTGAGGGATAGTTCAGCAATCAACAAAAAAACCCCAGCACAAACCCACAATACCCAACTCCCACACTGCCCCAGCATCAGAAAGCTAAACTGAGGTTCAGATCTATTAGAAGACAAGAGGCAGCACCATTCTCTACTGCCTAAGACTTCACTACCCTCACAAAGACAGCAGTGCTTACTCTAGTGTCAGTGAGGATTACTCTGCCCTCCCTCTCTTAAGGATGACACCTTTACCATCACAAACAGTACTCTGGGCCTTCCAGTGGCAGCAGATGAGGTGCCAGGGCTCTTCAGAGGCAGAGGTCCTGAAGGATGTACTCACCACAATCACAGTCCTGGTCATCTCACTCATATTTTGAAGCCCAGAGCTCTCATACACTCTTTGTGAGCTTCAATTAGGTGCCCACAATTTTCTTCCCCCTTCTCAATGATGCTGCAAAAGAAAAAGATATCCAAGGTTCAGCAACAAAATGTTTACTTACTGTTAGTCAAAGCCATAGAATTTACCCCACAAATCTGTTGGGGACAATCAAAAATCCCTATTAGGCTCCAGAGATCTTTTTGTCCATCCTGTCCAGGATAGCACTGTTTTGGAAAGTATAAAACTATCTTAAAAACTTACCCAAGTCTGGAGCTGTGCACTTAAAACTCTGATAATAGATGTTACAGAATTTCCTATTAACAGCTAGGGTCTATTCTGGGCAGGTCTAGATGGGGATTTGTTATACAACACAAGGCTGTCACATCACTTCATTAAGTATGCTGAGCTTGTCAGTAACCTCTTTCAAATCATTCAGCAGGGAAGCAACAAAATTTCTCCAGTAAGAAACAACACAGTAAATGATGAGCTGAGCAGTAAATGATGTTTTAGTTCAACTTCAGTTGGTATTCGGGGAACCTGAAGCAAAAAAAACCACCTGTCCAGCTACTGTTTATTTATGACATATGGTAACTTTTGATGTTACTCATCCCTCCAAGTAAGAGCCTATCATCGTTGGTACATCATGTATACCACAAAAGCACTTCAGACTTGCTTTTTGATTGACTGGCAGAGCACTTCCTGATCCCAGAGATGGAGATTCCACTGCTCTGCAGAGTGCTGATCACAGGCCTGATCAACCCTCATCTGCCACTTTATGCCACTCTTGCTGCCAAAGGACGAAACTACCAAATGGTGAATAACTAAAATACCTGATTTTCTTAATCTTTAATTTTCTTCTTGGGCTTTATTACAATGAGCATGGACATGTCTGCTGCTTGCCCAAGGCGACTCCATCTGACCAGAAACATGCATCCTTACCAACCTTTTCTGAGCGGGCCCTGGATTCACCTTCACCCTACCATGTAAGTAGACATGCACCCCTAACTTTAGCAAAAATACCATGTTCAGTATTATGTCACTTACTGAATACCATCTATATCACCTGTGGGGTAAAAATACCCCAAAACCCTCCAACTTGGTCACCAGATTAAAGTTCTTAAAACTTTAAAGGTTCACTGCCATAGACAAAGGAGCTCCATTTTGCAGGTGCATTTCACGCTATTTGACAGGTCCTATGATCGTGACTAAGCCTGTAATTACAAATGCAGCTATAAACGCCACTGCCAAATTTTGCACTTCCGTGTGAAATGTCACCCTCTGAGACCTAAAAAACAAAGCATTTTTCTTTGTTTAAAACAGAACATAATTTATATTCAACTGAGCAATAAAGACGTTACCACCTGCTGGTACTTGTTCCTTCGGTCAGCCAACAGCAGCGAAAATTTACAAGCATCATTAAAAGCTGATCTCCGAAACCTGTTTTAAACCGGGGCTACGAGATATTAACCTCTTCAATTCCAAAGTATCCTTTTGAGCCATTTTCTCCACCTCCTCTCCCGCACTGTCCCTCCTCCCTGGGATGCTCCTGCACCAGTGTGCTGGCTAGGCGGGACTCCCAAAACCACCCTCCCCGCGGAGCCCGGGCCAGGCTCACCAGGCGTCCCGCGCCTTCTTGGTTTCGGGGCAGGCACAGCAGGGCTTCAGCGGCTTCTTGTCCCCCCGCGCCTCCTCCGCGCCCTTGCTGTCGCAGCTGGCGGCGGCGACCGTCGACATGGCGGGCGGCTCCCGGCACCCTCGGCCTGCGGGGAGATCGGGGCAGTGCCGGCCGCCAGGGACCCGCTGGTTCCGGGAAACCTTCCCCGCCGCCCGCCCCTTCCCGGCCCGCGGCGTGATGGGAGATGGAGTTCGGAGCCCTCCTCCCGCCCCCCTCCCTGTTCCCTAGGCCGTCACCCCTGTGGCGACACACGCCGGCGGGTCCAAAGTGACGGTCTGCAGGGACACTCGGTACTGAACGAGCCAGAATGAACGGGAAAGGGAGGGAGGACAGCAGGGTGACAAATGGTGGACCCGGCACCCGCTGCAGTCTTAGCAAGAGCAGCAAGGGACAGGATTAGGACTTTGGTTCTGCCAGCGCCAGGCTCCACGGTGAAAGTTGTGGCCAGCCACCTAAGACTCTTTTTTCCCATTCAATCAGTGGGGAAAACAGAGGCTCAGTTCTTTGTGGTGTTGTCTGCAAAAGTCGGATTTGTTACTTGGTGTGCAACAAGCCAATAACTTTTGCTTTGCAAATCAGTTGATTATAAATTATGTTCTCTTTAAAATAAAGGAAAATGCTTTGTTTTTTAGGTGTCAGAGGATGAGATTTCTCATGGAAGTGCAAAATTTGACAGTGACTTTTATAGCTGCATTTGTAATTACAGGCTTAGTTACAATCATAGGACCTATCAAATAACATGAATGTAAAGAATACACACTTGAGAGATACTTATTTCAGAGTTGTGCAAGCCTGGGTGCTCAGTGGAATTCCACAAATGAAGCACACCAACTATCAAAACTTTTTACTGTTTATACATTTTGGCAAACAAAGGAATTAATGTTGATTGGCTATAAGTTACATAGTTTTCTTATTAATTAACAGTCCATCTTCTGTTGGTTAATGATTCTCTCGCTTCTCACGCTAATTAGTCCACATGCCCAGACTTTCTCTTCTTTTGGGTCAATGAGTTTCTTGGTTCAGTGTCCCAATGCAGATGTCCCATAAATTCTGCATTCTTTATGTCCAGTATCAGTGTGCATCCTTTTCCCCTGAGATTGTTAACTTCCCCCTAGGTCTGAGATCATTAAGCATGTAAGCCCTAAACTTTAACAAGGCAATTCTAACAACAAGTAATTTGGTTCTTCTAACACATGGGCATCACTTATAGCTTGCTTGTTAGCTGCTGTTTCACAACAGCATCTCCCTTCTGTTGATTAGGCTTGAAAGTACACAAAGATCAAACATCAAAGAACATCCTTTCTTATGGAAATTTTTACATATTCCACATTTTGCAACAGCCGGAGTGAAGAACACGTAGCAACACAGGTACAGCACACGTGAGCACAGTCATCATCACTGGGAATATTCATGTTGCTGTTTTGTGGCTGGGGGCCAGCCAGGCCCATCCCTGGCATTGTTGCAAAATGGGGAATATGTAAAATTATCTTAAGAAATTATGTTTTTTGATGTTTGATCTTTGTACACTTTCAAGCCTAAATAACAAGAAAGGAGATTTAAT
The DNA here is from genome assembly GCF_003945725.1 of Corapipo altera. Classification (NCBI taxonomy): domain Eukaryota; kingdom Metazoa; phylum Chordata; class Aves; order Passeriformes; family Pipridae; genus Corapipo; species Corapipo altera. Next base: position 4,972,675 of record NW_020884910.1, read on the forward strand.
CTGTGAAACCAATAGCATCTAACAATCTATAAGTGATGTCCAGGTGTTAAAAAGATAAATTACTTGTTGGTAGAATTGCCTTGTTAAGGTTTAGGGCTTGACATGCTTCAATGATCTCAGACCTAGGGGGATGTTAACAAAGACTGGGAAGAAGGATGTACCACTGATTGTGGACACAAAAAATGAAGAATTTACAGGCCACAAGGACATCTGGTAGAACTCAAAAAATAAGGAAGAAACGAATAAAGCCAAGTCAGCAACTGTGCTGAAATCAGCTCCAGCTGGGTAAAAGGTAATTCCAGCAGGGGCAGTTCATGACCACCAACTCATGGACCACTGACCCAAAAAATGCACCCACTCAAAAGAAGTGAAAACTGAGCATGTGAACTAATTAGCATGAGAAGTGAGAGAATCATTAACCAATACTAATTAACAAGAGAACTATGTAACTTGTAGCCAATGAACATTGATTCCTTTGTTTCCTAAAATGTGCAAACAGCAAGAAGCTTTGATAGTTGGTGTGCGTGTGGAATTCCACTGAGCACCCAGGCTTGCACAACTCTGAAATAAATAATAAATGTCTCACTCAAGTGTGTAATCGTTGGCTTGTTGCGCACTGTGTAATGAATCTGATTTTTGTGGACAACAGCATGGGCAATAAGTGAAAAGATACAGAGCTCCTCTTTTGTAGTTTGGCGCAAACCTTGCATCGGCAGCCACTCTCACCTTCCAGGTCTCTGTCACATACACACCACAGCTTGGTTCTTTGGCCATAGCGTGTCAGTTCCTATGCTACACTTTTCCCTGCCACCAGCCCTCGTGATGAATAGTGATACTTGCACATGTATAGACTTGCAGGCACATTGCAGAGTAAAGAGACGCCCTACAGAGGTAATGTGGGAAGGGCAGGGCACTAGTGGATGTGATACTGCTGAGACCTTGAAAGGGGAAAAGAGGAATATGCCCATAGGATGCAGCTGCTGTGCCTTTTAATGGGGTGTAGCAAGAGTCAAAGAACTGGCAGTTTATATCATGTACTAAGGGGATCTAAAATTGTAGGAGCACTGTCAAGAACATTTGGAGTGGTAGAAAACCTGTGTTTTGTGTATTTAGTTAGACTTTTAGAATGAGGTTTTTACATTTGGGACAGATTATCCCATACTTGTCAATCACAGAGGTATTTATTCTGATCTATGATGAAAAGTGAATAGCAGTAGTGCCTAATAAAACAGGTTACATGTTCTCAGTCTCAGCAAAACCAGGGAGCTCAAAATACCTGCTAGGGATCTGAATACTCCACTCAGGTAGAAGATTGAAAATGGTCCTGCCCTATACAAGGCATGAAGTATCAAGCAACCCTATTGTTTTCAAGAGCCCTGGGCAAGACAGAATTATGTCATTTTCAGTATTTACCCTTCCAATAAGTCAGGTCAGAAGTGAGATCATTCTCTGTTGAGATATTTTGCTCTTCTGTTTCTCTAGATCACCAAGGTGAATGCCACCACCACGGACTTGTGCTACCTGAATGAGTAAATGACAGGAGAGGATTCTTTTTTGATCCCCTCATTCTCACAAAGAGAGATGAAAAGTAGAACCTATCTCTTCCAGAAGTCCAAAGCTCCACGGTTTCATCGCACGGGTAGATAAGGCTCTCCTGTTTTCACTATTGAGGCACCTCTGACACCCTGACAATGTGACTTCTCCAAATGCAGGCTCCCGAGGAGAGAGCCAGTGTGCTGCCATCCTTCCTCTGGAATGGTGTCATGTAACACTCACTCGACCTAATCAACCACCTACTTAATTATCCACGGATCTCAGCTCAGTAGCCTGTTCCCCGCTATCCTAGTTGGCTGGGAAGGTTGTCCAGGTGACCTGTGCCCACACAGCCTCCTGGTTAAACACACAGGTTGGGAGGCCATGCAGCCAGGAATGATGAACTGGAAGATAAACAGGATGCATTTGTTGACCAGAATATGATTTTTCCAAATCCACACAAACATGCTGCAAGGTATGAGCCGACATTGAAACACCTATCAAAACCAAACATCAGCTCTCCAAAGCAGTGCCTTGTTCCTAGTTTTTAAAACATATTAAGCATGTTTTCCTTTCAAATTAACTACTTTTGTCTTTTCTTCCTAAAGCTTTATCTGCTGGCCACTGTCCAAAGACCTAGATAGAACTGGCAATAGCAACACAAACTCTGAGGGAAAGCCTGTGATAAAACCTCAAAGTCTGCAATTGAACAGTATCTTTTATTTAACATCTTCTATTAAAAAAAAAAAAAAGTTTGAAAGACATTGATTTGGCCTGTAGAAACCAGGAAAAGACCAAACAAAATACAGTTTATACTCTTGCCTGTTCCAGAATAACAAGGGCAGAGGAAGGTTAAAATTTAGTCCTCTTGAGAGACAACTTCAAATGGGTTTGCACAAAGGTTTGACCTGTGAAGACTAAACATCTCTGCAAGCAGCACTCCACTCTTCCAAATAGATTAAGGAGGAACACTGCTATTTTGGCTATGCTCCCTGCATGGTAATAGTTTGTAACAGAATTGCCCTGGAAAAAGGAATCATTTCTTTTTGGGATGAGAGGGCAGTGGCTGAGAGAGAGGAGAAGGAAGGGACGTGCCATTAAAGCATACTTAACACATTTTGATACTGATTGCACCAATTTGGAGTGCAGTGCAGAGAGGAGATCACAGCCAATTCTCTTCTGACATTACATTGTGCAAAAGGATTGTTAACTTGGTGCTTTCTGTTTTCCATTTTCCCTCTGCCTGCTGACAGTGGCAGAAGAATTATGTCAGAGAGTTATGTGTCAGAATGAACAGATTTATCTACCAGTCAAAGAGGAAGAGCTAAGGGCAGGCTACTGAGATGAGACTGCTGGAAAACTGTCAGATCCAGTACCCTGGAGGGGAGATTCAGTGAAAATCTCAGTCTCTGAAAGAGATAATGAGAAAAGACCCTCCCTCAATCTGCCATGTAATTTGGCAGCCTGGTGCCACATGCGAGAGTACAGGGACATCAGGTAGCACTGGACATTTACAGCTCTGGATTTAGAGGACTAATGGGTAAAATAGGGGGAGACAGCACAGTTGTCATGGGTTTCCAAATTATTTCCCCTGTACAGCCCTTTATCAGAATTGAAGAACATCACTGCAGTCATTCCCGTTGGCTTCTTGTGTCTTCAGTTTCAGCCTACTAAAAGAATGGTTGTCAAAAATAAAAGTACTTGTTTGTTAGAGAGACTCAAACGGACAGGCTTTTCAAGGAACCTCAAAAATGTATTTACATTCATTGTTACTACTAGGTAGGGTAAGCCCCTATCAATGTCAGTTGAAAGTAACAGTCTGGGGTAGTCTGGGGTTTTCCAGATTTCCCACACTTCCGATAGACATGATAGAAGGTAAATTAAGCTGTGGGAAATTTGTATGGTGAAACTGAGCTGAAGGTATTTTGGTATTTTCCATGTAGTGCCTATTCTGGGAACCACTATCATCTCGAAAAAAGAAACTTATTCAATATGATCTAGAGAAATATTTTTGTCTTTGACTCGGTATAAACATGAGACAGCCATTGCTCCAGCAGCCCAGGGAACCGTATGCGGTGTTTGATTGTCAAAGAAGTTGCCTGTGTTTTAGGTCAATACTTAGATTACGTGAAAAAAAAGGACTTCAAACCTCTGAGCAAGATGACTTGTCAGGGCCCAGTTGCCTCTTATATTAACTGCCCAAGTGCAGGATAGAGTTTCTCTTTTTGATCAGAGTTGCAGACTGCAACTACCAAATGCTACCAGCTCAGCAGTGTGACCAGAGAGAGAATGAATGCTAGGGTAGAAGGACTTTTGCTCTTGTCTAGTACAATGGAAGAGACTCTAAGCTTCAAACTCCATCTTTAGGTAAAGGCAAGGGGTTCACTGGGCTAAAACCACCTCAAGAGGCAATGTGCCAGTCCCTCCCAGACGGAAGAGGCCAATCCCATGTTTCAGGACTACGGCATGAATTCTGTATGCAGGGATCCTGTACCACAGGATTGAACCATCCCCTCCCGAGAGACCACCTTGGAAGGTAGTATGGAGAAAGTCTCCCTCCATACTGGCAAGCAAGCCCTTAGAGAAACAAGAGCAGAATCAAGATTACTTTTAAGGCCTTTCTGTCTCTTTGAATGCCCTACAAGCTAGTACTGCAACAGAGCATCTCTTGCCAGAAATTCAGCCAAATCTTCAGAGCATCAGAGTCTAAAGGTGGAAGGTAGTTTGCAAGATTGCAGTCACTTTTCACTTAAAATGAGAACTGCTGTCTCTGACATTGCAGGACTCAGCCCACATCATCCCAGAAATTCTGGGGTCTCATTCTGGGACCAGGACTCTGGCAGGAGCCCTCCACAGTTAAGAGGAAAGTGACCCTCCTTTGTGCTAAGATTACGACTATCATGATTTTCATGTTATGCTCCTTCTTGTCACTGTCCATTGAAAGCATATCCAAACATACAAGTAAAGACTAGGAATTTGCCATGCATGCAACACTGCAAAATCCAGATCAGCAAATTCAGTGTGCAATCTCCCTGGTAACACAGCAAAAGAAGGAAGCTGGCATTTTGTACCATGCCTCAAAGTAGCCTGCCTGTTCCACATGCAATCCAAGCAGGAACTACAAGCCTTTAGACACTGGACATGGACATACGGAAGCTCTTCCAAAATGCAGATATGCAGCAGCTGATGTTGGATGTGCACTGCAGGCCTGGTCAGGCTTACTTCAGTGCTTGCTGGCATGACTGATCAACTGCTCCCTTTTGTGGAGGGAACACCCGTGAAAATCCAAGCATTCTGGAATAAATCCCATTGCACAGACTGGTGGGAAGGAAAGGTCAAGTGTTTGCACTCCAATGGCTGCATGTGTTACCAACACAACAAAAGAGCATGGCTGAAGAAGACAACTGTGTATTTTCTGATAGTCTCTACATTTAGTAACTCAGAAAACTCTAACCTGCATTTGGGAAATAACATCACTAATCCTCCCCTAATCCTCCACATGAATCTGCAAAGGTCTGTCCCTATATTGCAGTCAGACTCTCTGTTTTCAGGTAAAAATCAGAAAAAAAGTAGCCCAGGATTAAAAGTGCTTAGGCATGAAGCAGACACACTCTAATCAGCCAGGGTAAGTTTTGCTACAGATTTTTTTTCCTGCATTGCAGAGTTAACCAAGGTAGCTGCCTGTATAGTTCTTTCCAAAGAGGAAACCTCTTCCATTCTCACTTCTCATGACTTGAAAGAGTAAGACTTCCACATTTCCACAAAAAGACCTATATGAATTGTCAGAACTGATCAGAATCAGACAGCTGAGCCACTGTTAATATGTACCACTACATCCGTGCAAAGATGATCTCCACTTAGTCACCCCACAAAAATCAAATGCTGCCTAAGGTCTGTGCTTACACACCACAGGAAACCTCATTTACAACCCAAGCCCACTTGCCTGTGTATTGAAGAAAACCATCTCGTTGTAGTTCTGTAAAATCCTCCATAATACAAACTTCTAACCTTGATCAGTTCTGCTGCAAAACAGGCAGTGTTCTGCAACTCTTGTGCATAGTGTTAAACTGTCAGGCACCTGAGAAGCAGCAATACTGTAGGTCCACTTCTCTTCCAGTGCACACATTCCATTAGTCCTTTTTTCCCCCAAGTGTTGCTGCTGTTAAAAATTTCATTCTGCTTGGTGGGATGCCATTTTAATGCCTGTGTCAGTGACAAATCTGGCTTGTTTGAATCTATCCAAGTCTCTCATGATCTAATTTTATGAAATGTGAAGCTCCACTATAGAAAATAGTTTAACATTCTCAATGAACTGCGGGAGCTAACTGGAAGTTGGGAAGGAATCATTAGTATTTACAAATACATGAGTCATTCCATATTTGAGATGTCACTGATTGCAGCTGCATGCTTCTATGTACTCACATTCCAGAACCTCACTCCTTTTAAATATTGCATCAAGACATATGCTGTGCAGTGCTGCAAGTTGCTTGTAAAGAGCTGCAACATCACACATCTTCTGAATCCATTTAGACTCCCCACAGCTGTTTTTCACAAAGTTATTAAATAATGTAGAAAATTCATTCACTTTCAAGCCATTTCTTTGACATCAGTCATCACGCTAGGTTTCAATTTTTAACACCTAATTGATTTGCACTTGTTTTCTTCTGCTTTTCTTCTTGCTGATCTCCTTCTCAAGATCTTTAGAATCCTTTTTCCCACCAAAAATCAATGGGACTTGACTATAAAGTGCTTAATTGTCAAATTTTAAAAAGCATTAGGGCATCTCCATATGCAGGGATTCTCAAGAAAGCCTATTTACACTGACATCTTCCTAGATATCTGCAGTACAATCTGTATCTGGAGTACAATTTCTTCTTTAAAAGTGACATGGGAACACACTTCATCTACATGGAAGAAAATTTCATCTAAACGTTCAGCTCAAGCCCATATCCTGACTATTTTGCCCTGGTTTTCAATATGCTGTGCAGTATTTTATCCAAGCTTGGTACCTAGCTGTCTTGGCTTGGTTCTTAACTCTGTGCAGCAATAAATTTTACTCAGTGCATCCTGTCTGGACTAGGCACATCATTAACTACTCCAGTCTCTTATTTAAAACCCAGAATGGATTCTTCAAGGTCTGGTTCTCCTAGGGGTCCATCCAAAGACTTAGGATCAAAGAGGGGATGTTTCCAGATCAACATGCTACACAGTGAGCTCTTATCATGTTCTCACCATTGATATATCAAGACACCAGTGATATGCTCTAGATCCTGTACTGTGTTCTGTTCAGTCTCCACCATCTGAGACTGGGAAGTGATGTGGAAAGGACTATGTGGGTGCAGGCAAAGACAGAGAGGAAAGATAGGGGAACTTTCAATAAGAGACCACAGATTTTGTTTTCTTACATGAGGGAAGTGATACTTCTGCATCCTTCCCCAATCCTTCAAAGGGCTGTGTTGAGCTCCCATCCAATTCTAGCTCTTTTCTTCCAATGGCCTGAGTGTCCTGTCACTGCTTTCTCACCTTTTTACTTCTGATAGGCCACCCCTGGGCCCTTGGATGTGTGCCAGCCCTCACCTGACCTCCATTGGGTGGATTGCAATTAAAGGATGATAAGTAAATGGGTTTTTTTGAAAGCTTTAATAGATGACATTAAGGTTATGTGCAATAATTGTTTAAGAGTAAATATGAGTGTAGTGTATGGAAGTGTATATATGGTAAGAACAAGTTGAAATGAATCTCCATAGCACTTCTGTCCAGATATTTAATTTCCTCGAAGGGAGTGGCTAAAGTAATCATAGGAAATCAAGAGTCCCTGATGCTCCATTCAGATCAGACAAGCACAGACATTCACTCCCCAGAAAAGTGTCTTAACACACAGAAACTTGAAACCTGCAAGCAAACATGATGGTATTGACATTTATTCCACTGAGTCTTACATGAAAGGAGTAAGAACACCATGAATTCACTGGTTTCCAAAGGAGTTCAGTCCAAGATCCTTTTCCTGCTGAGGTGAGACAACATGACTGACTACAGCCCAGCAAATCATCCTGATGTCATCTCTGTTCTTTAAGAATCTCATCCAAAGCTGATCCATCCAAGTGAAATTATGTATATGAATGTCCTTCAGAGAATACCTGAAATATTGGTAAAATTGAGGTTTTGCCACAGATTGGACTTGTCTCAACCATAGGCTGGAAATTGCCTTAATTCCACCTTCTTTTGTTCATTTTTTAAATGTTAATCAAAACCATTACAGAAGTCTTTCAGCAGGCTTTGAAGTGAATCTTTTAATGGTGATCACAAAGTACTACTACTTCATTTTTTTTGAACGTTGACTTTTTAAGCTCTTCTCATCTGTATATTGCTTTTACTACAGGAAATGTGCCAACATTCATACTAAGAAAAAGAAGGCAAGAGAAAACAAGTCTCCTATAAAGATTTTCATCTATTTTTTTTTTTTACCATTTCAGCAGTTGTACCAGAAGATGCCTCTCTTAGCATGGCTCTTAGTAAAAATGGCACAAATTAACCACAGACTTCCCCTTTGCAAAGTTCCATTTACCACCATCAGTAATCTGAGGCCATTTTTACAAAGGATGTTATAAATTACAAGTGAGGTATTCCATAGTGGATATAATGCCCTACTACAGCCAAAGGTCAGCACAGAGACAAGGTCTCAATCCACAACAGTCTGTCACAGCATCTGTCTTCTCACATCTTTTTGAGACTTACCTCTGTTTTCTGTTGGGAATAGTGACCACATCTTCCTCCTCTTCCCTTCTACTTCACTCTCCTACACCATCTTTTCTGATGAGCTGGAAGGAAGGCTCCTTTCTTCTGGATTAAAAATCTAGCAACCACGTTGACTGCATCCTTGTGCTGCTGCTTTCCTGCTTCTTTTGAACCGCACACCTGGAAAAAGGTGTTTATTATTTACAGTTAGTAAATCATGTGCAGATCGGACAGGGAATGGAAATTAGCGATTACCTTGGATGGGTCCAACCGCCGAATTCATTTTATATCCTTTCACATTTAAATACAAGAGCTGAACTGGCGGCGCCCAGGCTAGAGCCTGGGATGGACCGGACCACACACGGAGGAATTGTGACATCTTGTGGCAAAAATGGGAAATGACACACTAACGGTTACTAATTTTAAATAGATTACTTTGGGGATTTCCTGCCATCAAAGCCTCAACAGTGCTTTTAATGCTATAACCTTGTTGCCTGTAACTTAGATTTATTTTTTTTTTAATAACTAGAAAAATGCCACCACGAAGCATCACATGCACCCAGCAGCACAACAGTGCTGTCATTTGACACCTGCTAACAGCAGATGAGGACCATCTATGTAATGAAGTTTAAAGCCAGATGGATGACATCTTGCCAGGGTCTCACAAATCCTCGTGGACTGCAGGGTAAAATTTACGTACAAGAAACCCAGTTCCCTCCCAGGTTTTAGAGGACAGAAGGAAAACAGAGTAGAGAGACTCATCATCTGTTTAGCTCAACTTCTTTGCCATATCCTCTGTAATCCTGTCTTTCCACACCGTTCCCCACATTTTCAGCTCCTCACCTAGGTCTCCAGACCACTTGTCCAGACCACTTCAGTTCTGCTCTACTGGCTGCTCACCTTGTCTCTCCCTCCACTCCCTGCACAGTGGTTCTCTACCACCCCACCCTCCTACTAATTTTTCTTTGCTCAGCCAGCCAGGTTTCTCCTCTAAAATTACGCTTTCATGTCCAATCCATATTTTCTTTGTCCAGCTACTATTTGCTCTCAACTAGTGCCTAATCCTACCTTCCTTGCCTAAATTTTCTACTTCCCTTTGTCTGATTTTACAGTTCAAACACATCAGCAAGTCATCACAGCATAACAAGTCTGTCAACAGAGTAGCAGTAATTCATCTTGCAGCAAATTACACCATCTTATCTCAAGGTTAATGTGAGGTAAAATGCACTTGGCTCAGCCTCTCTCATAGGCAGCTAAAGTAGTGCACTTTTCTGCAGTTTTGCAACATGCTATGCACTGGCAAAGTTAATCCAGCAGTAACTCACAAGGGTGTGGACAGTTTTACTCATACATCTGAGCACCTGGTGTCCCCTAGAGCCAAGTGGCTATTAAAAAAAATAATCAGCTAGACAGCACCTCAGCTCAGCTACACAGTCTTGTTCTGGAAAAGTAATTAATGAAAAAGTAAAAAAACCCCAAACAAACAAAACCAACCCAACTCTACAGCCCACAAGTTTGAGAAGAAAGCCCATCAATCAAGTTCTTTTGTAGGAAACAGGAATCTTTTTTGATTGCTTACAGTTTAGTTGCCTTCAGCTCACTTTCACCAGAGCAACAGGATATTGTCCCTGACACAGACAGACTAACCTGCCAGATAAGCTTTGAGCCCCTTTTCCAAAGTGCTGGTCAGAGACTAGGTTGCCAAAGTTTAATGCCTGGGATCAAACATTCTCACAGTCTTTTGTGTTTTGTGATCTTTTCCTTTGGACATGGCAGATCTACATTAAAAATAAATAAATAAATAAAGAATGATTCAGACCAAATCTCACCACTTTGCCATGGCAGTGTATTCTACAGCACACACCAGTGTTCATGGGGCCCTGGCCAGGTTTGACACAGCTTCAGGTCCACAGGAATATGAAGATTTCAGGCAAAGAATATTTGACATAGTAACAATCAACACAACTTTCAACACTTGTAAGGCTGTCCACTCTCCACACCTGTAGTTCACAGAGATTTCTTGGAAATGCTAGTTAAAAATTAGCCAATATTTTACATGCACACACTCTAAGCAAGTTCCATGAACCTGAACCTTGAGCTTTTTGGCTCAGCCAGCCCCATATACCTGTCACCTCCCATGAGTGAGTACTAGTCTTCAGGCAGCTATGCAATGACCTGAAAACTTTTATTTTCTGACAGATTAGTTTTCAGGCACATCAGTCTCCTGAATTGGTTCACTACATAGTCTTTCAGCTGCCAACACTGACAGATCAGAAGCAGCGGGGCCAGGCAGCTGACGGTGAATAAGGACAAAGGGAGCAACATCTTACGTTTAACCCAATTTAATGCAGTTAAATAGTGGGAGTGCAGCTTTTTGGTTTTCCACAACTCCAGAGATCACTTATTTGTTAGGCTACCCCTGGCATTTTGTAGTACTCTCAAGAATGCATTTAATTGTTCCATTGTTCCTTCTCATCTTGGTTTCCATCTGGTTTTTTTCCCCATCAGAAAAAAAAAAAAGAAGTCCAGGCCACCTGTATCCAGTCATCTCTGAAAACCTTAAAGTGGAAAAATGTGAGAGGGTGGAGCAAACAAAGAATAATTTTTTGGCCAAGGTACAGTTTACACACCTCATTACCTCAAGGCAGATGTTCAGAATGGAAAAAATTCAGCACGGAGTCATGGAGTTTTAATGAAATGAGATACAAGAAAGGAAAATTGAACTTGATCACAAGAAAAGGTGGGCAACTATTAAAAAGTGACTTTTGCTGCCTGTGTCAATAATTACAATAAGGTGTCACACTGTAAAGCTCTTTAGTAAAATGAGGGCCTTTACAACCTGCTGGATATCTTCAGGGCATGGATCAATCCATCATGGGAAGTCGCATCCTACATATGTCTGTCAGAAAACCTCAAGTTGCGGCAGCATTTCTTAGTTCAGACCCACACCTTCAATTTACCCATTTTGACCAAATAACTTAAGAAAGTTGTTGCTTCCAGCAAGTGATGGGCCTTTAAGAAAGTAAACCAGCATTCAGAGTTGAATTGTCTACAAGTAAATTCCCAGAGCCAAAGAATTTGGAACCACAATCCTAACATTGCTCTCCTGTGATGAGATACTGAGGGGCCAAAATTCTATGTCAGACATGGTGAGCTGTGAATAACCCTTTGATATACACTTTTATACATAAATAACATAGGGGACTTGCTTCAAGATTATAGGCAGAGGACAGGACCCATTTGCAGTTTCACTGCTTTTTATGTCCTATTCCAAGGTAGCATTGCCTACAAATCTCCTTACATTCACAAAAGCATTAGCCCTTTCTGTTTTTAACATGCAGCATGAAGAAGCTTCCAACTTTCTTTCTCATAGAAGGGGATCGCCTCCTCCTTATGAAAACAGCAGTGTTTTGCAAAAGGCAATGTTTATTTGTAATGCTTTGTACAGGCCTCTCCAGATGCCTTACAGATGCAAAAATACATGCAGCCCCTCTGGGCAGTAAATACCAAGCCTATTTTCACGGAATCACAGAGTCAATTAGGTTGGAAAAAACGTTAGAGGTCGTTGAGTCCAACCCATGACCCAACACCACCACCTCAGCTAGACCAGGGCACTGAGTGCTATGTCCAGTGTTTTCTTTTATGCCTCCAGGGATGGTGACTCCACACCTCCCTGGGCAGTCCATTCCAATGTTTAATTACCCTTTCTGGGAAGAAATTCCTCCTAATATCCAACCCAAACCTCCCGTGGTGCAGCTTAAGACTATGCCCTCTCATCCTGTCGCTAGTTGCCTGGGAGAAGAAACCGACTCCCACTTGGCTGCAACCTCCTTCCAGTGCTAAGGTCCCCCCTGAGCCTCCTTTTCCCCAGGCTAAACAACTTCAGCTCCCTCAGCCGATTTGTGATCCAGACCCTTCACCAGCTTCGTTGCCCTTCTCTGGACTCGCTTTCACCACTTTATGGCTGCAGAAGTCCTAAGTGATAACAAGCAAAGCCAGGAATAAGAATACCCAGGCTTGAATCCTGTCCCTAACTATAACTGCTAAACCAGATTTCTTAAGCACTAAGCGAGAGACCAGGGGGACTGGGGAGCATCACGTAAAACAACTTCAGCAGCAGCTGTTAAAAGGTAAAATATGTATGTCCTTCCTTTCCCCGCCCCCCTCGAGCGCGCCCCATCCTCCTCAATATACAGCCCAATCCCCGCGCCAGCGCCGCTCCCCCGGCGGCGGCACAAGATGGAGGCGGGAGGGCTCAGCGGGAAGCAGGAACGGCAGCCCGCGGCACGGGGAGCTGGAGGGACAGGGAGCGGGCGAGGGAGCGGGAGCAGCAGCGCGGCGGGGGAAAGCCCCGAGGCGCGAGGCCGCCCCCTCAGAGAGTCACCCCCACGGCCCACAGGGACCGGGAGCGGCCCTCCCGCAGCAACGTCCCGCGGGGGCGGGACATTCCCGGCCCCGCCCGCCGGCCGTGGCCATGGGAACAGCAGCCGTGCGAGCCCCGCTCCGCGGGGATGGGCTCCCGGCCGGACCTCCGGCTGCCGCTACGGTACCGGGAGCGGCGCGGCCACGCCCAACACCCTCTGCGGGAGGGGGCAGCGTCAGGCGGGGCCGGGGCTGGGCGGCGCGGGCCGGGAAGCGGTTGTGCTGCCCGGGCGGACCTCCCGCCTCTGCCCGGGCCTCCCCTGCCGGAGGGGCCGAGGGGCTGTCGCTGAGCTCGGCAGGGAGGGCAGGGCTGGGACCGGGCGGGTGGGTGCCACCCCGGGAGCGGGAATGGGGTAGAGGTGGCAGCAGTAGTAGCGAAGTTACCGGGGGAGGCTCGGGGCGATGAAACATTTGCGAGCTTGAAGCAAAGCCAGCTTTGTGTCCCAGAGGGGAGCATCATGTAGAGTATGGTACTTCCATTGATTACCATAGCACCTTTTAATGCTTCATGTCTTCACGTTTTCTGTTTAGGTTGGCAGGGCTTCCAAAACCAATAGATTTTTCTAGTAGATTTTTCATGTGCGTGTTCCACTGAACGCTAGTACTTCAGCCCTGAGCCTCATTTGTGTGATGGTGGAATTTTTTTGATATAGAGATATGTATGTCAGTTTTTTCTTTCCTAGTTTTATACTCTCCTATGGACAGACTTCAAAAGACGGAAGCATAGCCTGACGATTTGTGCTGATTCTTCAAATGTGTAACTACTTCCATTTGTTCACTTACCTTTCAGACCCTCTGTACACACTGTCAAGTGAGAAGGACCATTCAAAGTCAATGTCCACACTCAACTTGGTGATAAAGTGGTAGGTGTTGGCCAAAGACAGCTCACATGTGCACCTTGTATTTTTCTGTGTATGCATACACATGGATAGAAACCCTGTCTCAGTCCTGAGCTGCTCCCTTAATACAGCAAAACACAAAGCAAAGGAAGCAGTTTTAAATAAGACAACAGAGGGAGTAACCATGATTACTGGCCTAGGGTGACTCAGTAACAGGAGCCTAGAAATACCCAGTTTCACGTTCTGAGTAATTTCCTAAATTGTTTGTCAGTATTTTTAATAGACTGTCTCCAAATACTGTTAAGTATAGCTTGTATATATTATTTAGATCTAATAAAATAGCTGGACAGTTGTTGGGCTGTTGTCCGAGCAGAGCTGTTAAAATGTGTTATTTCACATGGTGCCTCCTCACTTACTTGGGGATATACTTACACTACATATCAACACTGCATACTTGGACTAAAATGAAGTAGGTAGCAACAGCTAAGCAGCCTATAAAGACTGCAAATCCATCCTGATTCTTCATACTGGTTTAGCACAGTTTAACTTCCTAGCTAAGCCCTTATCTAGATAGCCCATGCTTAACTCTCTACTTTAGTTGCTCCTCTGCTATCAGTATTGCTCCCTAGCTGGTTTAAAACCAGCCAGGGCATGTCTGTGGGATTTGCAGTTGCACCTTTAGACAGCAGTGGTTGACATAGAGCGCCAAAGGAAAACAGGCTTGGTACAACTGCACAATGAACTGGATTTCAAACAAAGAGTCCTCCTGAAGCTATGCATTTGACTGGGGCTGCAAGGGCAGATATTCTGAACTCAAACTCCATTGCTGTACAGCAAGGAGAAAATCCCTGAACAGCTTTCCAACACTGGAGTCGAGGAATGTGTTTTTGAAGAATGCTTTTGGATGTCTCTTACTCCATTATCTCAGACTCTTTCTTATATCTGTGTGAAGAAACCCACATATTTGTCTGCCTCTCTGTGGAGAGACATGCATATGGAGCTGGGGACACTACCTGTCATCAGAGAGACCCTTGCTACAGTATGGCTGTGATAACAGTTCAGGCCACACAAAGTAAGCAGGCATACTGTCACTGAAGTTGTCATCTCATAGGTGCAATGGTGTGGATGGGTATGGTGGTAGACTCCAACTTGTATAAATCATGTTTTAAAATGAATCGGCAAGTGCATAATTCGCAATTCAAAACACCTCAACCTTTATTTATAGCTTCACAAAATGGGATGGGCAGAGATTGTAATAGGAGTTGATGGGGTATTCCAAACTCTTGAAAGTTGGACTCCCTTTGAAGAGAAATAAAACAAAATGCAGTCTCATCCAGAACAAGCAGCTACTCACGGTAGGGTGCCTATATCTTCATCAACTGATACTGTCTTAGACTCCAGTGAGTTGGTGCACTTGAAGTCACCACTACCTTATATGCATCTGAGTTAGCACCTACTGAAATGAAAGGGGTGATTCATGATTCAGTTCTTATTTCAGTCTTTACAGAAGCTCAAGCCAATATAGCTACATCACTTACACTTGAATCATGATTGCAAAGATTTATTGGCAGCCGTAAATTTAGTGATTTAAGGCATATCTACCCAGGGAAATTAGTGCTTAAATGGAAGGGTGTAGATTTTTAATGTGATCATTTTTTGTGTGCTAGCTTCCATTGAGATATTTTTAACAAATGCTAAAATTGTTACAGCATAAAATAATGTAACTTTACTCTGTAAGTGGAATGTGTTACTTAATTTCTGGAGCACTAGAAATAGAAGGGAGTTACATGGGGTAATGTGCTAGAAGTTCACATTGCTGCACATTCAGTTACTGCACACTAACTTCTTTATGTAACAAAGCGTTAGACCCTTCGATTTTAAGTATAAGTTTAGCACTGGAAAACAGCCGGAAGACAAATCTGTGCATCTGCTGCTAGTCTGGTATGCTCCACATCTTGAGAAGTACCATCTAACCAGCTGACATCATTAGCATACGTATGCCGCCTTCTTTTCCCATCCCAAATGTCCTGTAAATCACAGAAGGATGAAATTCTGATCTCTTTAGTGCTGTTTGAAATAGCTAAATTACTGCCTCTCTTCTTTGTGTCCACACAAACACTAGGTAAAAGCACCTATATTCAGAAGTATGGCTACTGGATTGATTCATTTCCCAGCCTGCAGTTTGTGCCTGAAGGGCAAAGATCCAGTGCCTGCGTATATTGCTCGAAGATGGAGGGCTCAGCAGGGCCTGGAGGCTCTTCAGCAGCTTGCTGTGTAAGTGTTCTATGGTTGGATAATTTAAAATGAACATACAAACAAAACCAACAAAAGCCCGTGCACACTGAAGTGGAGATGACTGCAATTTGCTCCTACTTATATTTCCCTCGAAATTAAGAGATTGCAGCTGTTGTGGAGTATGGTTACCCATCTGTTTCCTACAGGGTGAATGTTGCACATTCCTTCATCCCTGTGCTATCTACTTTGCAGTGGTTGCTGTGAAAGAAAAGACAGTTATTTCTATCTCTTATAGATCAGATGAGTTATGAAGATTTCAGTGACTCATGTGTGTTACTTCAGTGGGAGCTGTTTCATTTTAGTCCTGTGCAATTGCAGCTGGTTAGGTTGTTTTTGCTGTTCATTCAGGAGTCTTTGGGGCCTGAATCAGGACACCACATGCTGGGTGCAGGGGATTTTTAGTTGAACTTTCTCCTGGCATCACCATTTGGGCTTCTGATTCAGCAAATATTTAAAAAAACATTTATATGTTTTGCTGCACCACACAATTTTTTTAAGTCCTCATGCAGCTGTATTAAAGGCTGCAGGCATCAGCCTAGGTAGTTGTTTTCAAAGCTTTTTTCTGCTTTAACAAACTAACTTTAGACCATGGGCTTTTCAGATGATGCATGCTCTGGGGTTGCTGGTAACTGAGTTCTACCACATGCCAGATGGTAATCAGAGGTGTTTAAGAGTGATACGGTGGATTTCATACCTGGTTTTGTTCAGTTTCAAAAGCATATTCTTCTCATTTCCATAATAAAGTATTTTTGGAGTATTTTTTCCTTACTGCTATTTTCAGTATTTCAAACTGTCCCCAGCACATGGAAACCTCAGTGGCTTCTTATATTTTACCTGTTATTCTGTAACAACTTATTTGGCATCTGTGCTACTTTAAAATTGATTTACATTTCAACAATATGTATTTGCAAAATGTCTTGCAATTAACAAAAAAAATGAGAAATACTTCCCCTCTGTTTCAACCTGCACTGATTGACAGCGCTGCTGATACAGAAGACAGAATATTTCCCAGCTGTCTTCTCAGTAGTTGCATTGCCTCTGCAAGGTTACCAGG
The DNA here is from genome assembly GCF_003945725.1 of Corapipo altera. Lineage (NCBI taxonomy): Eukaryota > Metazoa > Chordata > Aves > Passeriformes > Pipridae > Corapipo > Corapipo altera. The sequence goes on from NW_020884910.1 coordinate 4,989,553, forward strand.
AATAAATGCTCATTTATTTCAGCCAAGTCAGCAAGAATAAGTCAAGGACATGCAAGAGGCAGGATCTGTGGAATAAAAGGGGCTATTTCCCTGGGTTCCTATTGTGCCTATACTATACCATAATAGGATGAACAGCTTATGCTAATAAAGTTAGATCATAAGAATAAGTGCCCACCTGTGCTGAATGAAACACAAATCCATCTGGATGGAGCAACAGTCTGATATTTAAAGAGTCAGCTAGTGAAACTAGCCATCAGCTCAATTAACTCATTTGAATTACAAACGCAGCTTCACAATAATAGTTTGATTGGTGCTGAGCAAGTATGTCAGGTTACCACACTGCATCTCAAAATACTCCCCTCTCTTTTCATTATGTGATATGACTGAAAGCCCTGGGAAGAGATGACTTTAAACTTACCTTGGCAGTAAATTGTGTGTCACGGGAGGTTAATGAAGTATCTCTCTCTAGGCTTTCCTGTAGCAGGTAACCATACTGTGGCTCCCCAAATTCCACAGCACAGTTTGCAGGACTTAGATGAGGTCTTTGAAAAGCATGCAATGCAATGTCTGATCTCAGCATGCAATCCTCTGTTTTGATCCCAGCTGTCAAGCAATGTTATGTATTGTCAATTGCATCTCTGTAAATATACCTTTGTATGTAAAATTAGGCATCAGCAACCAACTCCAGCATCCACAATCCCATACATCTAAAGGTCAGAAGTCTTACAAGTTGCCAAAAATGGTCTTAGGAAAAACCTGGCCTTCAGGATTGATAGTGGCCTGGGTTGGAAGGGACCTTAAAGATCATCTAATCCCCCTGCCATGGACAGGGACACCTTTCACTAGACCAGGTTGCTCAGAGCTCTATCCAGCCTGGCCTTAAACACTTCCAGGGATGGGATATCCACAACTTCTCTGGGAAGAACTTCTGGTTTTTGCCTTTAACCACTTGCAGGTTAAGAAGTGTATGCAGTGGTTGTGAAATCAAATAGCAATCTTCATGCATAGCTTTCAAATTACTCAATTCTTCCCATTCTCCCACGGACTGCCTTAATGAGGTCTTCCTCATGGTCTACCAAAGCCTTAAAGAAAACACTTCAAGGTGTTATAGTGAAAAAATTAAAGTCTGCCTATTTGAATTTCAAAATGGTGAAAAAAAAATGAAGAAAGAGGATTCTTGCAAAAGATATGGTTGTTCCAGCATAGGTTTTGAAACATTCACATTGTCATTCCTAATTTTTCTCCTTTATTGGAGAATTCAAATTGATAGTGCTGATTCTAAAATTTTCAACATTTGCTCAAAATCCATTTAGCTGTTTTTCAAAGGTAGAAAGTGGTGGTCCTCTCCTTTGCTCATTCTACTCCTTTACACATATTTTCTGTTACGGGGAGTATTTAACTCTTAAGGAAATGAGGTTGCTCCCTCCACTCCCAATAAAAGTAGTTTTACTTTACAAAGTCAAGCGCGTACAAGTGGCCAATCTCTTCCATAACGAGGGCATAAGAAAGTTTTAATAAAGGCAGCAAATAACCATTTCTTGACAATACATAGTGGGCAATATACATAAAGTGTCAAACTGTTTTGTTACATAGATAAGTATGAAAAAAAGCAAAATATAATTGCTTGTATAAGTATGGGGATTTTGGGCAATAGTGTGATGCATGTTGAATTGTGCAACCAGAGGAGAGAGAGAGAATTTTAAAAAAGGTCATAAAGAAAAAAGATCAGAAATACTCTGAATGTACTTCTTAAATTATATCCTGTATTTTGGCTTTCAGAGCTCAGTCTTCTCTTCAGATACCTCAGATTGTGTATGAAGATCCTGAAGTTGATGGAAGGAATCGCTACAAATATTTTGTACAGTAAGGGATGAACTGGTTTAAAACAATTCAGAAGCTTGCTTCTGTGCAGTTTAAAGAGCACCTAAGTAAAGGCCAGAGCTTTTAATATTTTTTCTGTATTTTCTGTCAGTTCTTTGATCACTGATATGGAAAATTTAAATAGTAACCAAATCTTAAATCACAAGATCTTTTTTAAATTCACACTATGCCAAAATTTTCAGCCATATAGGCAGATATACCAGACATTCTGTACTAGAAAGATTTGGACTGTAGATCCTCCTGTGCAAAGGAAGATACTTACAAAGCCATTGTGGTTCTCCAGACCCCTAGAAAGTTGTCTTCTTAAGAAGGAACCTTTTAACTCCTAGTTTCTGCCAGGAGCAGAAAGGCAGCAATGGGTAATTAACTTTTCGTCAGTGTCCTCTACTGCAGGACTGCTCTGCTGCTTCCAGATTGATGCTGCCGGTCAGGAATGGACTCAAGATCTGAACCAACAGCTAGCATATAAACATTCTTGACTTAGTCATATACACTTTGAATTACATTCACTATTTTAGTCAGCACCTATTGGCCACTATGTCCACTTTAAATATAAAAAAATTGCCAAGTTTAATAAATTGAAGTCCTTTATGGCTCCTTCAACAACAATTTAAAAAAGAACAATGTTATCTTCTGCAATTTGAAATTAAGCTTTAAAGTCTCCAAAAGGCATCGATAGTGAACTGCAATATGCAAACTATAAGAATGCTTGTGAAGGAATTATCAATATTTAGTTGAGCCCCATCACTTTCAAAATACCTCATAAAATACTGCAAAAAAGGAAACGATCAAATTAGATAAGTCCAAAACAGTTTACCTTATCAGCTAATTGTAGGAATTCATTTCAGTGTTTCAAGCAGTTATTAAAAAACCTGAAACTGCCCTCTCAAAAACTCAAAGTGAAAAAAGTAAACTAATTAGTGAAACATGAACAAAATATTGTGACCACACTCAAAACTAATTTTAATTATTATCTTGTTTTGTAGTTCTGCTTTCTGCTTTGACATAACAGTAACACTTAATCCTACTAGTGAATCTTATTCTTAATCCTACACTGTTATTCCTTAGCTATGAAAGAATTACTTAATATTCAGGTACAATTCTTAAACATGCAGCTACAGAACCTGTAAAATCAGTGTAACTGCTGGAATTAGTGGACTGCAGTTTTTCTAAACCATAATGATCTTTTACACTCATCTTTTACGTTCGTTCTGTTTTTTTCAGCTCTCTCAGCCATTCTGATAAGCCACTTCCACTAAATGTTCCCTTAGATGTTGGTTATGAAATGACAAAGTAAGTAGTGACTTCTGGACATTACTGTTGTAATGGGTCACATCTCACCAGAAAAAGATTAGGCAACTGTTTAGCTGGTGACCAGTATTTTTCATAATGAACCAAGGGGAAAAACTTCTTAAGAGGTGAGGGTCTGTTCACCATTGAGAATTACTGAGGAAACAGGTGACAGACTGTTTCAGAATTTGCTTGTAGTATATAAAGAGTGCTTTGTGAGTAAAGGACATGTGCCTCAAGTGTTTTATGCTTATGAGGCCTAAGCTAAGTGTCTCTGAATCTTAGAAGAGATACGGTTGCAAAGAAGATTCTCCAGTACAGCAATATTGTTGGAAAATCTGGTATTTTATTACAATCTGTGTGATAGATACAATACTATTCAGTGTGTAGAGCATCCATGAAGTAGTCTAATGTGGGTATCAAATTTTGAGGTCACATAAGACAATTCAGTTCCTAGTAGAGTCAATGGAAATTGCACATGCTTATATCAGAATTAAATTTTTATTCTGGAATTGTTGGAAAGAAAAACATGTAAGCTAAATTGAAGTAGTCCTTCATGTTACAGTCAACCATTAGTTACTTTTTGTGTCCATTAAAGGCAATGCTTTAGAATGGATACATAGGAAAGATTTATATGTAATAATTGTGAGCGCTGAAACCAGAAGATTTCTGGATTGTTTACCTAGGGAGGGTGTTTCAGAGGACACGGTGAAGCCTCAGTCTGCTTTTACTAAAGATAATGGAGTTAACATCAATGGAAGCAATGTTAAGATAGAACAAAACACATTTGGATATCCTCCCTTTGGCTGACTGTTGTGTTTCTGGTTTGGTTTTTCTTTGTTTTGTTTTGTGTTGGGGTTTTTTGGGTTTGTTTGTTTGTTCACTTGTTTTTTAATTAATATGACGAATGTTCTTCCTTCTTGCACCTCTTTTTAGGACAGAGGCATATGTTGATTCAGCTAAAAAAGACAGCCACGTCTTTGGCCCCATGTTCCGAACTTTGGGTACTCAAACAGATTACAGGGATGGTGAAGCCCAGACAGATCCCTATTCTCCTGAATATATAGTTCGCAGTGGCTCAGTCCCCGAACTTCTGACTCTTGCTACACTCACTTGGGGTGAGTTGTGAAATCAAAATCAATTATAATTATCATGTCACCTCTTTAGGAGGAGGTTCTTCTCTTTTCAGTGTCAGGTTTCAAGTCTATTGCCAGCTTTGGCAGTCCTTTGTTGTGTTCCTTTGAGGCAATTATTTTATCTATTTCTAAAATATGTATGATATTTTCCTACTTAATGGCGCCGTTCTGGGGCATTCCATGAACAGTTTTGAGAACACTCAGTGTAAAAAGGTCATGTTTTACAAATACAAACTAGGAGCAGTTTTTCCGTTTGCCTACTGTTCTTCAGCTGCTCTGAGTTGAATATCAGTAAAAAACCCCCCTAAAACAGTATAAGGACTGCTGCCCCAGAATATACCTGTGATTCTCAGCTCCCAGTGTCTCACCTGCAATGATGATGGACACTGGACATACCAAAGAAAGTGTCTTCCTAGGGAAGATTTTCTTCCTTTGCAGCATGCAGTAGAGGAATGAAGTGCTAGTGTTGATGTCAACTGAACTATGGCAACTGCAGGCTCTCCCATTCCTCATACTGTAGAATTTTACCAGCCTTAGAAGTATTTACTTCTGGCTTTTGACAGTTCTTCCTGTGTTTAACACAAGGGCTTGTGCCTGTCCAGCCCTCTAATACTTTTTGGTGGTGGGTACTTGTGGGATTTACCATTCTCCTAAAGAGCTAATGATTCTTGTCCCTGCAAGGCCGTGGGCTACCAGCAGGACTAGAAGAGATGGAGATAATTGACCGCGCCCGGGAAAAACGTGCATGGGAAGCATCTCTTCCACCCATGGACAGTCCCTCAAACACTGCAAAGAGGTTGAAAATGATGGAGGAAATGGAAAGGAAGGAGTGGGCCTTTAGAGAACAGGAAATAGAAAAGTAGGAGTCCAATTATACTCTTTTATTTCTTTTAATTTTTGGCTGAATAGAGAAGGAGCAAGAAGGTTTAGGGGATTGGCTGAAGGGTACAACAAGCCTTATATTTCTGTGAAAATCCCCTGATTTTGGGAAGGGATATTTTTGTTAAATTTAATCTAAGAGACTGCTACTGCATTACATTTCACCGGTGCTTAACTCACTTTTTAAAATGAAAGACTGAATCTGAGATGTGCACTATGAACTATTTGTGAAGTAATCCGTTGGTGTGTAGGATTTGATGATGACAGTGTGGCACAGAACAGTGCAGAGTACAGTAAATAATACCTGACCTTTTCTTTCCTTGCAGGTTGCAGAAGGTTCGACTGGAAGTCTTAAAGAGGATGCTGCGGAGGCGAGAGGAGAATCAGAACAAGGTGGATGCCAAGCGCTTGTGTGACCACTGGCAAAATCGCCAGAGGGCTAGAGAAGAGAAAATAAAAAAGATTCGGCACGACTGTGCATTGAGTAAGTTTGAAAGACAGAGAGAGAAGGGTATGAGACTTAGTTTTCAGACTTTTCTATTTTCACGAGGTTGTAGTCTGTTCAAAATGAAACAGATTGCATCCACAATATTGATATGCATGGCCAACATTTGGTCTGTCACGTCTTTATATTATCTAACAAAAGCTCTCGTGAATTTCCAAAGATATGGCTTTTATAGAACTGTTTGTATGAACCTTCTCACATTACTATTTCCTTTTCAGTGCTCAGGAAACTGATAGCTAACAGGAAGAATATGATGGGAAAGCTGGATAGACGAGATATCATCAAAGAATATACTGACTTTTCATCAGAAACATATGCACCTTTGTCTAGAATTGGGTTTTTTCCAGACAACAATTCTGACTGCTATGTGGTGAAAAACTTCTATCTTAACACCTTTGCAGGTAAGGCATTTTGGAAGACTTAATTGTGTGAGATATTTAATTGAGATATTAACAAAACTCAAATGTCTCTCCTCAACACTCCATTACTTAATCACTGATTGTATTATAATCTTTGAATGTATGATAATCTTTGTTTGTATTATAATTTTAGGATTGTGTGAACTGGAAGCATCTCTCCCAGATTCTGTCATCCAGCTCAAGATTAAAGCTCCAAAACCTAAGTGCATTATCACTAAGACTGGCTTTATTAGAAGGTCAGCAAGGCTAGATGCAGAGCTGGCACAGGTTCACCAGGTATGGAGCTGCATCCAGCAGCATATCAGTTTCTCTTAGATTTGAACTGCTCATAAATGCAATTGGGAAGATGTGTCAGCTTTTTCCCAATTTCTTGTGCTAAATTCTTATTTTCTGTAAGACAACTTCAAGGACAGAATGGACCAAACATTTGGGCTGTTGTAGGCATGACCAGTACTGCTCTGGAACTCAGTCTGTCAATACTCTTACTCCTTAATATTTGTGCTTTTGCTTCAATCTTATAGAAAACAAGCATGGCTGCTTCTTTCTTCCTGCAGATCAGGTATTTGGATTGGAATGTATTATGTCAGTTTGAAATTCTCACCTGCCATTTTCTCATTCTTATTTCTCCCTTGCTTTTATGATACACAAATGGTAAACCTATTGTCTACACTGTCAAACTACTCATAATTAAAGAAGGCAAATCTGGATTCATGTTCTAAAACTTCTGTATGTTTTTAAAAATTTACATTTTAAATACCTATTGTAAAAACACCTTCAGCAAAGCATTATTAAAATGACCCCACTCTTAAAAGCAGATCAGAATGGTGGATGCACATCACTATTGTTCCCTAAGAACAGCATCTGATTTGCAAACATGCTATTAGTGCTTTGCATATCTTAATTTATCCCAATTGTTCATGCAGATGAGGCATCCATATATGCAATTAACCACTGAGGAAAGAAGTGCCTCATTTGCATCTGCAATCACAATATTTGTAAATTACATGTACTTTTAAGTACACTTCTTGTGATGCTGTTGAGGGTTACCTTTTTGTAAAATCAGGCATATTCTTGGCTGGTTGCTGTATCCCTGAAAAATAGTGACTCTCATTTGTAAAGCCTGGCAAGTTTCACACACACACACACACACACACACACACATGCATATATGTATGTATAGCTCTTTTGGTTTAGTGTAATTTAATAATGATTTGAAAGCAGACAGTAACCTGCTACTAATGAATTTTAAATTGAAATCTTGTTCTGAAAAATCAGTTATATTATATCAAATTTATATTGTACTGGATCTGGTAAAAGATGAAATGTTGCATCTCATTATTATCCAGAAGGAAAATTTTCAAAGAAAATCTTGATTGCCACAGGAATTGTTTAAGAACTATGGACAAAATTCATAGTTTTATGGGCACAGTAGTATTGAAGGGGTTAGAGTTTGGGTGCGTTTTGCATAAAATTCAGGAAGTGACTGTATAACATGGATCATAACATGGGTCTCATAGGCAGCAGAATGTTAGTCCAAGCTTTCAGAGTCTAATTCCAATTACAGCAATTATATTCTATTTGTTCAAAATACTTCTCATTGTTTGAAAGATTACGGTGAAGTGTCTAAACTGTAGTCACAGAGAAGAAGTATGCCCTAATGCTGGTTGCTCACACAATAATGTCTCTTCAAAGAAAAATTGGTGGCCAATGGAAGATGGAATGCAGAACAAATGCAGACAATTCTGCACATTTTCTTTCTTAAATCTGTGTAGATCACTTGGTCTACATTGATTTGTAGCAACTGAGAGGCTAACATAACAAATACTCAGTTCCCCACCACAAAATGGCAAAATGTATATTCTTTTAAAATCACAAACCATTTCCTTTGCAGGCAAAAGTGATAAAATGAATCCATTTTGCAAAATTTAACTGCTGCTTTTAGATACACAGAAGTAGACACCAGACTGGTTGGTCCAGACAAACAGCTGTGTTGGTCCTGACACAGTGAAACACCCAGACTGCCTCAGCAACCATTAAATTTAAACAAACTTTCTGTTCAGAGCAACAAGATATTACTGCCCTAATTAGCACTTCAGCTCTGTGGTGCTGTTACTGGTCACTTCTCTCATCACAGGCTTTTTCTTCTTAAGTCTGGTGGCTGTAGCATGTCCTGGCTAAGCAAAGCCTCCCTGACCGATCCATCTCACGAGCTACTGGAGCTGTCAAAACCAGAGCAGCAGAAGGTGCAGAATACTTGCATTAACAGAATTTAGGAGGATCCTCCCTGAGAGGACAGCTCTCTGACCACTTGGATTAAGCAGTCCCAGTTGTGCCAACAAACCTCCATCACACACAGTAAGAAAGAAGTTTAAAGCAGGCAATTAGGGATCATCTTAGAAGGGCACTGTGTTGCTTTGCCTTGTTTCTATAGCTGAGCAGCCAAACCAGTTTTCTATTCGAAAGCTTTATTTTAGTGCTCTTCTAGCACACTTAATCTCTATTTTTTATTCCATAATCCTAGAAACAAAGTGAAACTCTGGAAAATTCAGAGAGTACATGGTGATCTAGCTGCAGAATGAGTTTCTTTCATTTTCCCTGGATAATCTGTGGAAGCAGGTAGCAAATAGGGGAATGTTGGGTTTTGGGCTCAGACGGATTTAGTTTTAATAAAAGAAATTTCCAAAGCTTGCTTCTCTGGCCAAACAAGTGGAAAGACTAGTCATCCTTATTATGTTCCTTTTTGTTTGACATATTGACAGTATTCCTAAGCTTAAAGCTTTTAAGGGATAAGCAGTTTTCCAGGGAACTACATAAAGGATATGTGTCCTCCTGAGAATAAGAACAGCTTCTTCCAGACATGAAACTAAGCAAAAAATAAGTGATTTTAGAAGCAGACTTTTCGAGGACCATCCTGAAACCTTTTGCACAAGTATTATGTACACTCAGTAGTTTTTGAATAATTCTCCAAGAAAACATGGCAGAAACAGGAGTGACCCAAGCTTCACAGTAAAAACAATGATCTGTATCCTAAGCCAGATCTGTAAAAGGATAAGGAAAGCTAGTTCCTAGCCTGCACAGATAACAGTGCTTTAAAGGAATGTAAGTGAGCCATAATATAGACAGCCTTGTGTGAAAATCCAAGGCATTAAAGAGATAACATACCAATACAGCTAACTACTATAGGAAATAAATGCAACTAGCAAGTGAATACACCAAGGCATGGAGGGGATGCTAGAAGACATCTTAGTGCAGAACAATACATGACTTCAGGCTGACCCTCTATGCTGTGGTGACTCAAAAAAGTTGAAGTGCCAGGTGGTTTCAAAGTGTTGGATCAAGATGAGGCCTGAACAAAAAACCCTCTCACCTCAGCATGAAGTGCGTCCCTCACCACATCTGTTTTCCTTTATCCAGTTGCTGGCAGGAGGTAGAGGTGTAGAGGGACCAAGAATGCCTCTGGAGAAAATCTCTGCCAACTTCCAAGTGTAGGAAAGCTTGTTTAAGCAGTTATTTCTTCAAGAACAGATCTCCAGCAGTGTTAGTTGGCTCATGCTCAGACAAACTCTAAGAGCTATTATGTCAGTCTCAATCAGCCAAGATACAGCAGCCATGCTGCACTGCAAAGCAGTCCATCCTTGATGATCCTACCTGAAAGGAGGTTCTAGCCAGGTAGAAGTCAGTCTCTTCTCCCAGGCAGCTAGTGACAGGATGAGAGGACATAGCCTCAAGCTGCACTAGGGGAGGTTTAGGTTGGACACTGGAAGGAATTTCTTCACAGGAAGGGTAATTAAACATTGGAATGGACTGCCCAGGCAGGTGGTGGAGTCACCGTCCCTGGAGGTGTTTAAGGAAAGACTGGATGTGGCACTTAGTGCCATGGTCTAGTTGACATTGGTGGTGTTTGGTTGTAGGTTGGACTCGATGATCTCAGAGGTCTTTTCCAACCTAATTGATTCTGGGATTCCTCTGCCTCTGTACAATCCTAAACATCCACTGGTCAGATTATGTGACTAATACATCTGTTCTAGAACAGGCAGCAGTTAGGAGTATTGAGGCCATGTTGCTGAGAACACAGCTGCATTGGGCAGGACGCGTCTCCAGGATGAAGGACCACCACCTCCCTAAGATCGTGTTCTATGGTGAACTTGCCACCGGCTGCCACAAGAGAGGAGCCCCAAAGAGGAGATACAAGGACTCCCTGAAACAACATCTCAGCCTTGGCCACATTGATCTTCATCACTGGTCTACTCTGGCCTCCAAACGGGAGGTCTGGAGACACACCATCTATAATGCTGCTGATGCTTTTGAGAAAGCACGCAGGATCACTCTCGAGGAGAAAAGGCAACGCAGAAAGAACCCTGTGTCTTGTCGATACCACCTAAGGAGTCTTTCCACTGTGCCTTTTGCAACCAGACTTGTCTATCTCGCATTGGCCTTTTTAGCCACCAGCATGCTTGCAGCAAATGTGGGTAGAGTCCTTCCCAAATCTTTGTTCACAAAGCCCAGCCATCATGATGATGATGATTCTGGGATTCTGAGATCCCGCCTTCGGTGTTTGCATCCAAAAAGGAAGAAAGAAACATGACTGTATACTCTGTGCTGTATGTGAAAATCAAACATACCTGGTGTCCTGTGACAAGAAGAGGATCACAGAGAAGATAAGGGAGGAATCTAAAGAATGATTTCTTTGAACAGAGTTTTTTCTTAAGCCACTGTCCTGTCAAGAGTTCTGCTTCTCTCAGGAGCTACTAAGAACCTGAGGTGTATGGCCAAAAGCATGAGTGCCATTTGCTGTTCACTGCATTTGCCAAGAAAATTAAAAGGACATGAATTGCATAGTCCTTCATTGTCTAATCCAACTGGATTATATATGGACTCTGAACCCACTACCTGAAAAAAGTAATGTAGTCTATCTCAGAAAAATTAGAATGATATATAGGCAGTAACATTTGGAGTATGTTGTTCAGAAATTTAGCACTTTTATCTTTTTAAACCAAGTATTTTACAGTGATTCTTGGGGTCTCACTTCTTTTTTTTTTGAAAAATCATAACTTGCTAAGTTAGGCAGAACCAGTTATGCAAAAACCCCATACTTTATTTTTCTTTTCATACATTAAAGTCGTAATATATCTTAAAACCTTAGATTAGAGAAAGCAAATGGTAAACATTTTTGACAGTAAAGAAAGCAAAGCAGGCATTAGAGTGTGCTGACATGAAAACATAAACCACTTCTGGGAACTGCAATATATCTTGAATCTACATTAATAAGAATTCTTTCTTGTCAGAAGAGCTCATAGATTTTTCTGTCTTTAAAAGTTGTTATGGTGCTTGTATTTTGTTATTCTGCTTAGCAAGAAACATTTTTGGAGGCTACAGTTTTATTAGAAAAATTCTTATGAATGCAAGATTGTATTAATAAACATAGGAGCCATTGTTTTCAGAAGAATCACAATTACAGCAGCTTTTTTCTTTCTGTTTCCCTCACCCTGTCATGCAAATCACCTTATTAGTCATAGCAAGCACTGTTATAATCCTCATGCCAGAGAGCCATAAGGCCATCGCATACAAAAAACAGTTCAGAAAATCTCCCAACATTTTTGAGCTATAACCATTTCACATGGCTTAAAAGCAGTTTATAGGCTTTGATTCTTGTATTATTAGCATGGGCCATTTAAGAAGCTTTCCATAATCAAGCATTTTATCCCCTCCACCTAGAAACCCCTCTCCTTTTCTGGAGCAATTCATTATCCTGACCTGAAAGGTCAGATCCAATATGCAAGAAGAGTTTTGTACAATGGCCACTGGAGTTTCAAAACTTGATTAATTTCACAATTAAATTCTGTGTAAGTGCCATCAATTTCCTATTTCAGGAGAGAGAAATTCAGCATTTAATTTTTTTCTAAAGCTTTTTTTTTTTTTTCCTTCCCTAGTGAAATACTGTATTTGAACATTTGAAAGAGAGAAAGCAATAAAAGGAAAAAGCACACTTTCCCATGCTGGAATATGTCTGTTCTTTCTGTAATAAGGACTACAGATCCGACCCATACAGTAGTAGGATTATAATTTTGAAGGAGCTTTAAATGTACACACTCTTCTCCCTTTTTTTGTGAGCTGCAGTGTGCTGCCCTGCAGCAGGCAAGCACTGTTGTGCAGCTGGAAATAATTACCTGAATATCTAGTTCTTAGTGGCTTGTGTTGGGAAGTTGTCAGGGTTTTGGCTCTTTGAACAGTTTGAAAAGGTCTTGGAAGAGCTGAGGCTGTGATGGCACTTCCACTCCTAGTCTGCTTTAGCTGACGAGGTGTGGCATCTGCCACCAAACAGATGCAAGATGAGACAAGCAAGATAAACCCCGCTCTTAATGGGCCTTTGGGTTTTCATGGTAGAAAAAAGTTCTCGGACAAGTTAGTTTCCCTTTTGTCCCTAGTCCACTTGTACAGTTACTGTGGGTGCCACTGGGCTGCTGGGCAGTTTTAGATGAGCAGAGAAGAGTTTCAAAACATATTTTGCAAGGAAGGGGACCAGGGTCATTTGGTTCATCTCTATACAGTAATAGCCTATCGCACAAAGGCATTTCACTGAGGAAGGGCCACAGAACAGTGACAATACACTCTTCAAGTGACCTCTTCATAAAATCTCCTGAATACATAGTGTTTCTAAGCCACAGTAACAAGCATTATACCTATAGTTAAAGGCAAAGAGTTATAAGCATTCTTAGAGAATTAATTATTAGAGAGTTAGAAATTAAGTTCATGCCAATTTTAGATTATATTAGGTAACTCACCCTAAGCAATTGCTGATGACTTACTAGTAAATACAGTAAAATAACTCCTTCTTCCTTCTACCGTATGATTTTGACGTTCCCATCAGTATCTTCTGACCAGGCAATAGCCTCATCTACTGACCATATTCAGTTTTTCAGTTGATGTGCAGTAAGAAGTGGAAGCCACAAGCCTGAAAAGCTCTCAGCTCCCTGTAGTCAATGTGATCAGCAACAATCAGCATCCTTATTATGTTGTTCTATCTGGCCATGTTCTGATTAAATTGTATGTCTATTCCAGGCACTACTGGAGAAGAAGGATAAAGTGAAGGAGCCAAAGAAGCCCATCCGTGGCCCTGAAAAAGTAGAAGAGCCTATTCCTAAGCCACCCACTCTAATTCTGGAAAAACCATCAATTGTAAGTCAGCTGGTTTTAGCACTTTTTTTCCTGTTGATCCCTCGTTGCTTCCTACACAGTTGTTAAAGGAATGCCCAGAGAAGGAAAGAAGGGAGTTTTATCTTTTTTGTGTGCATTCATGTTAAAAATAGCCATCATTATTTCTTAAGACTCTCCTAGTCTCTCTTTATTTTATAAAGATACTAGCAGCCAAAGAATTGAAAATATTTTACAATATCTGTTGGCAAAATCCTTAAGTAAACTTTATTTTATAAAGACATAAATTAATAGACAGGTAATTCTCTTGTTCTTGAGGAATAAGAAGGCATCATCATCATATTTATTATTATTGTTATTGTTATTGTTATTCAGTAGCTTCCAACCTTCTCATCTGACAACACTATCATAATCCAGTGAGACAATTAACTTTAGTCTCATTGAAGTCAGTGAGACCTTGGCTGCTTAGCACTGAGCATGCACTTCATTAATTTGCTGGAGTGAAGCTCTTGTCATCATGCAGGATGCAGTGTTTGATGAGCATGCTCCAGTTCACAGATAATGATTCTCCTGCAGAGACTGAAATAGCAGTAATGATGTGTCATGAGGGTTGTGATATGCTGTAGGAAAAAAAAGACTTTTAGGGGAGCTGCAACTTCTTTTCCTTTCTTAAAGTAATGTACTTAAGAGGTGGTTGCCCCACTGGGTTTCTCTGTCTTCTTATTAACACCATTTTCATGATGTACTAAGAATCAGACACAGGTACCATTTAAACTTTGAATTTAAGAGAGTCACACAACCACGAAAGTGAGAGAAAGTCTTATTGGATCATCCATGCTGCTGTCTTCCTTTGTGCAGTATGATATTTTATGTTTTATACAGTCTATTTTAAGAGTGAAACAAGAATCTCTTATCTCTTTGGGAAAAGCTTTCCACAGCTTTACCAACTCCTAGGTATGAGATACTGTATTTCAGTGGTGGATTTGCACTATTTAGGTTTACCAGTTTAGCAGATTTTTAAGTACTTTGAGGTAACATGGAAAGAAATCAGAAAAATTTATCTTCCAGTTATAGTCATTCTTGAGCATGTTTACAGCTTATGGTTTTCTTTTTTAAGAATTCCAATACAATTTAATTCCACCTACATGAATTTTGTCAACATTTGGTTTATTTTCAAGTATCATTATGTGCGAACGCATTAAATATGGAGATCTCCAGTGAAACTCCACCTATAAAATCAGGTCACTTGAGCCACTGAAGAGCAGCACTAACATCTCCTGCCTTGCTGAAGCCAAGTGAGGTTTCTCTTACCAGATAGCTGCGAGGAGCACTGAAAGCAGGAATCTTCTCTGTTGTTAATGCTTCTCTTCCTGCCCTACACATATACGAGTAACAACAGCTAAATGCTTCCCACTGGAGTTGAAGATCTCAAAAAGAAACTGATGGAGTGACAGTCAGGTGATGTGGACAACAAGGGATATAAAAAAATATTGAGAGAATCGAGGCACTACTGCAGGCCTCCTCAGCTTCTCTCCCCCAGGCATTTCTAATGGACTTACTAGCCACAACAAGCTCACAGAGCACATCTGAATTCCTTCATTAGTTTTTGACTTTCTTCCAGTCCCCTCTAATTTGCAACCAACTCCTAGATCCTTCTATATCCTTATTTTTCCTTTCTTTTTTTTTTTTTCTGCAGGGTATGATAGGATTTTCATCCCCCTTTGTTCTTTCCTGCTGGTATATATCAGGCAGAGGGACAAGCTGATGATTACACTTGCTAAGGCATCATTTGCAGCATTGAACAACAGAAGTACAGAAAAATGCTTCTCACAAAAATTTAAACCAAATCTTAGTTTAAATCAGAGCAAGCAGTTTGGCTTACCAGTATATGTGCCATCACCATTTCCAAAACTCTGTCCTGAAGCGATTTCACACTTGTAGCCAAGTGATGTGGTACAGTTTAGCTCTCTAGGACTGGAAAATCATCTCTTCTTTCCAGAGAAAAAGAACATACCAAATCATAAGGCAGTCCTTTGGCTAGTTCTGCTTTGCTTCTCCTGGGTGCTGGTGTAGAAAGGCAGGAATGCTTCCTTTTGCATTTGGAAAACTCAGTCTTCAACACCTAAGAAAAAACAGATAACTAAGATTCAAGCCCACACAACTTCTCTCATCCCACACTCTTCTATGTTTTTCCGACACTTCTTAAATACCCCATTTCAATGCAGATCTTATAGGTTCTTTATTAAAAAAAAAAACTTACTTCCAATTTTTAGATTTCTTTTTATCTTTCCCAGGCACCTTATGGACTCTTTCCTTCTGCTACTGTCAACTCCAGACTAGAAGACCTCTCATCTAGAAAGAATACTGCCATCTATGCTTTCTGTACTTCCTCTATTTAAAATAAGCCCCCTTTTTTTTTTCTCCTGTGATCACGTTCCTTCTTCCACTATGCTCCATCATTCTTCCAAGTTGGTATCAATCACACAATGCTAGGCCAGTAAAGTTCTCAAAGAGACAAATCACAACAGAATGTAGGTAATTTTACTTCCAAACTATCACTTTCTAAGTCTTAAATTTACTCATTTACTCTAATAAAGGTCACCACTGGAACAAATATCAGAAGAAAAATTGTATATGTTCCCTTTTAGTTTAATCCCTTTATTTATGGTTAACAGCTCTCTTGAACCTCCTTTGATAATAATTCTATCCCCTTACTGTCTTGACCTGTTAAATTAATGTAGCTGGTGCTCATTTTGTAAACTCAGATGCAGTCAAGCTACAAATGGTACTTCTAGTGCATACAGTAATCTTCTCCATCAACATCTCCTTATCACTAGGTTCTCATCTCTAAAGACTCTTTAAAATCTCAAATAGAATAATTGTATGGCCTTTCTTCCCCATCCCTTGCAAAACATGGAAGTACTTGTTATTCTGACTCACCTTCCTTCCCTAGAAATTAGAAGAATGGTGTTCAGAAGCAACCAAGAAAAGGCAGGATATGAGTTAGACTATTTAATATTTAGATGGATAATCTACAGAAATCTCAGTCTCCAAAGACATAATTATTGTGTGGATATTTGTTGTGTTTTGGCAGGAGGAAGAGGAAACAGAACTGGCGGTGATCTGTCTGCAGAAGTTGCTCCGAGGGAGGGCTATTCAGAACATGGTATTCTGTGTCTCTTTGTTTATGTCTGTCTTCAGAATTACGGTGGGAATGACTGAAAGGGTGTTTGCAATCTTTCTTTCACAGCACTAATCAGGGGTAATGAGAATTCTGCAGCATATCCTCCCATATGTTATCTGAAGTCCTTCAAGGCTGAAGTCTTTGCTCTTCAGCCCAAATTTCTTACAGGAACTTCTAGGTTCCTACATGTCTGTGAATGTTCCCCCGTTCTTGCTGTTCCCTACACTCAGCTGTTTATTTAGATGCTTCATAGCAGAATTACTCAAATGGCAAATCCTAGACTAGATCTGGACCATGAGCACATTTTGCCATGATTATGCTAAGATCCCAGGTACAAGAACCTCCCACATCCCAGCAGGGCAGCTTGTATTTCATACCATCTTTCCAGTTTCCTGTGGTGGTGAGCTGAACCACAGATGAGGAGGAACTGAAGCATACCACTGTGATTTCCAGCAAGTGCAGGACCCATCATTCTGCTTTCAGTGGAGCAGAACAGAGTCTAAGTAAAAATTGAGTAGCTGTGCCTTGTGGACATTATGTTAAGCAAGCCTATCACTTTTGATCAGACCAGTCCAGAAGGTTTGTTTTCATGCATGCAGGGAGTATAATTGATATTCTCTCTTGCAGTAATTATTTGATGTTTGTGAAGCGTTCCCATGTGGGATGCTGACCTGAGCTTCAGCAAACAATGTAATGTTCTGAAAGTGGCTTGAGGTGGAATGTAGACTTCCCAAGTCTTCTCCAGTTCTATGGTGATCTGTGAGAAGGAGTTTGATGCCATCGAAGGACTATTGACTTTCACAGTATGACATGTCCCATCGTTTTAGGAATCTCCTTCCAGATACTGCTGGATCAGAAATAAATGACTCAGTTGGAGAATGATGTGGGCAGGGTTGAGTGATCTTTTGTTGCTGTTGGAAGAGAGGGGGACTGGAAATAAAACACTGTCAGTGAGGACTGGGCCACATAACCCCATAACAGGGATGGCAGCACTTTCAGAAACCTCCCCATCAATTTATTGCTATGAGCTGTTGCTGGTCTCCCTCAAAATGAAGGTCAGAGAATAGTAGATGTTGAAACACTGTGAAGGTTTGACATTGAGACTGATATAACAGAGTATCCAGAAGGCTATTGCCCTTTTCACTTGACATTGGTGGTGTTGTTCCACATTCCAGTGGTTTGATTTCTGGGTAAGGCCAAAGAGAACAATAAACAAACAAATGAACAAACAAATAAAAGTAGTAAGGGATTATCAATATTCCACAGCAGAAGGTCTCAACTTTCATCTTCTGTGCAGGAGGGTTTAGGCAAGATTTACTTGACAGCTGTAGTGTTTGCCTAAATACAGCCACAAATTCGTTAGAGAGAACTAGGTCTTCAAAACAGCTGACCTTGTAACTTGGAGAAAAAGGGTGTGCTCTGCTGGCAAAACATGTTGATATATATTCTCCATTTAATATGCTCACTTGTTTACCTTTATTTTAAAGATGTTTGAAGGGAAGAAGAAGCGACTGGATCTGATCCAAGAGCTGCGCACCACTCACGCACTCCAGGAGGATGGGCAGCTGCTCTTGAAGGCAGAGGAGCAAAGGATCCTGGCTCTACAGCAACAGCACGAATCACAAATGCACAAGGTTTGCCTGTATAGATGGGAAGGTTGATTCACAACTCTGTCCTGACCAAGCACTCTGTTTTTTACAGTACCACCAACACTCTCGCATTTAATTTCTTTATGTTTTCTATTATCCACAGCACAGAAGGCACCCCAATAACAATAATGCTGTCCTAGCACAGGCCAAGCATTGAGTGCCTGGGGGGCTAAAATTGCTCTCTCACTGCTCTGGGGAATCTCAGAACTAGACTGAGGCACCCTGACCGCAGCTGCTATGTGGGCTGTGGTTGCTTTGTTTGCCGACAGAGCAATTATTTACATTTACAAGGCTTTGAACAAACTGCAGTGTCAGATGAACCTCAGTTTTCCCACATTTCAATCCATTTGACTGGTACTGTGACCTGGCATCACAATACATACTTGTCACTCACATCTGTCCGATGTTCTACTGAGTGTTTGTTACTGCTCTGTCATTTCTCTGATCCTTTTCTAGCTTGGCACCCTCTCAGGCTACTCCTCAGGCATAAAACATCACAAAGGAAGCCAAATCTGACTTACTTTGTAAATCCTGCTGGGCCCAAGACTTCTAGAACCTCAGCAATGGTGTCATGTTGTTGTACCTGCCACTGTTATGCAGAGCAGAGAAATCCTCTGCCAAGGATCTAGTGAGAGCCAGGAATGTGAATTCCCATCCTATTTCCTTGCAGGGCCACAACCTTCCAGGGCAAAGTGAATAAAATGGCAGATGCTGGTCTGGAATGGATCATAAAGAGACTTTGTCCAGAGTTCACTGCATCTCAGATATACAGTATCTCTCATATTCCTGCAAGTTTTTACTACTCTCCTGTTTTTTCAGTGACCAGTGGTGAGGCAATCCTGCAGCTTCCATATTATGATAATTGCATCCACTGTTAGTTGACCTGGTGGAGAGGAAGCCAGTCCACTGCTTCCTACTGGGTGAAAAGCAATAAAATTTCCCTTCAGATCTCAGTAAAAATTGAGACAGGTGACAGTCTGTTTAGCATTTCCAGATGCTCCCTCATGTACAGGGAGCCCAGGTGCAAGAAGACTGAATTTTTCTCCTGAGGAATTAAGAGAAAAATAAAAGCTCTAGACATTAGAAACTTGCAATGCTCCTGTTCTATTGAAGGCCCAGGTGTGAGTGAGGGAGAGAGCAGTTCAGAAACCATAATGACGTTCACAGAGAGGGAGAGAGAGCAAATGGTAAAGATGTTGACCTCTAAATTCAGAATTTCCTTTTGGGAGAGCCACTATCCCCCTCTGCTGGTATCAACCTCCTCTACTCTCGCTTTTTTATTTTTACTATTTCTCTGAAGGCACATAGACCAATGCTCTGGTCTTCAAACATTCAGAACTGTAAAACTCTCTGGAATGCAAGTGCAGGAGTTTTTTATGTGTATGGCTATTTTAGAAAGTCACTGATGACTCACAGTTCTATAGGTTTTGGTGGTTTTAGTTTTTGACTTTTTATAGGTCAAAATATATATATATTATATAGGTTATAGGTTTTTGACCTTTCCAGTATAAAAAGAAATGCTTCCTACAGAAAGAGGATGGAAACTACAGATAAAATGGTCAAAGATGAGGAGTTAAAATTTTCCAATTTGTATATAACAAAAATCTGAGAACATTCCTCAGTTGTTTTCCTCCATTTCACACCAGTTTTAGACATGGCATCTGGAGCAGTGAAGAGGAAGGAGCACATTAGTTCTATGTTATCCCTCCCTGTGGGGTGGTGCAGTTACTGCATTGCAGTCCTCCATCTGAAACACCCATGGGCTGAGTGCTGTCTCTTTTACATGTGTGCAACACTGTCAGTCCCACTTGCTTTGGAAGACTGCATGAGCAAATGGCACAGCAGTATAAGAAAGCTGATTTATTATTATTTGTTTGGGATATTTCATCTCCATTTTGAGTTTTCTGTTTAGGTCTATTCTGTTAGTGCCTGTTTATTCCAATAGAAACACAACATCCCAGCCAGTTCCAGTCAAGGGCTATGGCTTCATAGTCCATATTGGAGATAATAAATGTACCATAGATCTTATCCCTTTCTGACGTGCAATCACATATACCCATAAAACAGGATGTGCTTGGAACAAGAAGTGAATGGCAAGCAATGCTGAACACCTGGAATCTAGTCTCAGCTCTGTCACAGGCTTTCTGATTTTCCATTCCATGTAATTTTGAGGTCTCATCTGCACTTCTGCAAACTTAATATAATTACTGTCAGTTAGAATTTTGTAGCAGTTAGAAACTTGTACAGTTTTAGTAATATTACAGTACCTAAAGCTGTAGGGACTCATGATTGCTTTATTATCTCAGCCAGTTGAATTACTTTCATTGCATCATAATGTCCAGCCAAAGATGTATAATTTCACTGAGAGGCCTTTGAACTGTAACATTTCGTACCCTTAGGAGAGAATAGAAGTGTGGTATTACTCACAGTTCCAGTTTCCTAAAGCTCTACTCAAGCTTCTACTCATAAAGATTGGCGTTTACTTTCCACATGATAGAAAGAAGCTTCCTTTGCAACTTTTGATCCTGTTTTTCTGTTCTGGTCTGACTAAGCTTAGCACAGAAATATGGACATATGCAGCTGAAATAATTTCATTGTCACTTGTCTCCCTCCCCTCACTTGGTCTGGGCAGTGGAGTGTTCCCCAGTAACAAACAGGTCACCTCAGCAACTATTCTGGCCATACTCACAACCACAAAAGTGGTTCATAACATCTGGAATACAGCATGTCTACTGCTTTATCTCCCCTCACCCATCCAAGCATAAGGGCTGCTTGTCCAAGTGTGACAGTATCAGGGCTATTCCTGCCCTGGCTCGTTTTGCCATCTTTTAGCCTCTTTGTGCCATCAGAGCCTATACACAGGAACATTGCCTTGTGCAGAAACCAGCCAGCACATGTAGAATGAAGAATGCATGAAGAATGCCAAACTCCCAGGGTTCTCCCATGGCTGGTCTGAGTGGGTGCTGCAGAGCTGTTTCACATGCCTGTGGTAGTCCCGAGACTTGGTACAATGCTCCTGGGAGTTGTAACACAATTCTTCGCATTTTTCTCTTAAAAGCTGTCATCAATGGAAAAGGACTTGGCCACAGTAGAAGGAAGGACACTGGCAAACATACTTGATTTTCTGTCCAAAGAGCTGGTGAGGCTGCAACAAGAACGGAAGATCCATGCTTTGGTCATGCTGGCTGAGAGGCAGAGGCGGATGCGGGAAGCAGAGGAGAGCGGACGTCGTCAGGTGGAAGAGAGGCGGCGTCAGGAGGAAGATGAGATTTTCAAACAGGCAAGTGAAACTGGTGGGACTGTGGGCAGTTTGTAGGAGCTGCCTCCTTGTGGGGAGGTCCAGATGGATGGGAGCTGCTTTAGCTTGGACTTTGGTGATGGCTAGTTTTAAAGGCTTAGTGAAGAGAGGGTGATTTCTTTCTTAAAGAGTCACACCCATGAAATGATGATCTGAGTACTGCTACAGACAGTCCTGTTAGACATGTCATGAATGGAGGTAGTTTCTAAATTTCTACAACAAACACCTGTGGAGAACAGATGTACCTAGATGTACCTAGATCATCTTTAGAAATAATGTTTTGGGAGCACTTGATCTGCCCAGCAGAACTATTAGGTGCTTTCCCAGGAAGGATGCCCTTAAGCAAAGGTTTGGAAAGATTTTGCAACACCCCCCCCCACACACATACACACCAAATGGACTGCAAATAAAGAGTTTGAAGTTATGATAATGGATAA
Organism: Corapipo altera; assembly: GCF_003945725.1. Lineage (NCBI taxonomy): Eukaryota > Metazoa > Chordata > Aves > Passeriformes > Pipridae > Corapipo > Corapipo altera. The sequence goes on from NW_020884910.1 coordinate 5,011,383, forward strand.
CATAACCTTGAAATTCAGAAAAAATACTGAATTACCATATTCCTTAATTCTTCTATAGTCTTATTCTGTAGCTCTTGACTGCATGGAGCGTATTTCTCCTGGTTGAAAGGCTTGAGTGGGAGTCTAATTGACTAAACCAGTAATTTTCAAACTTTGTGGGAGTTGGTTAATACCAAGACAGTCTGGCATCATGTTTATTTTTCTTTTAATTTTAGCCTCTCTTCTTATCTTTTCTCTCTTTCTGAGTGGGAAGCAGGTAGGGTCAAAGTACCATAAGTTTATGCCCTTCAGATTAGCAGAAGGAAAACACCCATTTCTAGAACCTCTGCTCTACAGTTCTCATAAGGAAACCAATAATTCTATCTTGGTTTTTGACTGGCTTGATGGAACCCTTTCCTTCAGGGTTTGCTTGAATGAAAGCTGATTCATTTACTGAAGTCAATACCAATGATTATTATTTGGCAATTGTTGCTCAGGGGACCGTGAGAACTGAGGAAGCAACTGCCATTGCATTCACAGAACTAACCTGCTGCAGATAAGTTTTTCTTCCACCTCTGATTCTTTCCTGCACTTGTTTCTGTGCTATTAGTTCTCAGAAAACATTATTAGGAAATAAATTTTTACAGAAAGCATCTCTGAAAACAAATCCCAGGCTAGTCTGCCTGAAATTAAGTCTGTTGTTTGTGCTTCTCTGGAAATCTTCTTCCACTCTCGTTCCTGGCACAGCAATAGGCAGTGGAACAATATTTTGGTGTTTTGTTCCAGGTGGTGAAGGTGCAGCACAGAACCATTGATACCTACTTGGAAGACATTATCCTGAGTAGCATGCAGAGGGCAGCTGAAGAACAAGCCAGGGAAGAGGTTCAGAGAAGGGCTGTAGAAATCAATGACATTGCTTATGAGCTGGAAAGTCGGTACGTTATTAAATGGCACATTAGAGGCTCTTCACAGCAGTTTAGAAACTGCCTGACCATCTGCATCTGTGGTTATGTGTATCATCCAAGACATGGGAAGGGCAGAGCAGTACTGTTCATGGTCACTTCATTACTGTGGCTGCTGTATGGGAACCACACTGTTACTACCCGGTACACACATATAAGTCCATCAAAGCCTTATTTCCATACAGCATGTGCCAGATTCCCTTTGCAAATTGCTTGTGCAATCTGTGAATCACCCTTTTAGATTTCTCCATGCCAATGGGAGGCTGTGACTGAGCTTTAAGTGAATCTGGGAACTGCCTAAAGCAATACCCATTCATACCGATCTTTTCCTTTATTTATACTACTACAGAAAATCCATTTGAAAGAGATGCTAAAAGATACAGCTATACAACAGCCTTTCATTCTGGGATGGCTGTTCTTTAAGAAACTGCCAATTTCCATGGAGGTCAGTCATATTGATGGCTGCCTGACAAGGCACTTTGAGTAAAGTAAGTTGTTGAGAACACCACAGTCTTGTGTTTGGCTGGGGCATCAGCAGTGAATACTTTTTAGGACTTGCCAGACCTCCAGTTCAGTTTCTATGCTCTTTTTTTGGAATTGAGCCATAAAAATCCTAATGACACAGTGACTCTCCTATGGTACAGCAGCTGTGTATTTTGTATCTAGATGAATACAACCAGAATGTTGGAATCCTTGGGGAGAATGAAGCGTAGATAATGCATGCAGCCCCTGGGCCAACTGGAAACCCAACAAACACTGGCATGGAAAAGAACATGGGGACCAGCCAAGTGCAGAGTCACAAAAGGGAAGAATTTAGCAAACTCAGCAATGGGCCAAAGACTAAACTGACAAAGACACAAATGTTCAGAGGTATCTGTGTGTCTAACTTTGTCATCAGTGAAAATGGGGCTTCTAGATGCCTTTGAGGATAGGGAGTCTAGGGTGATCCTCTTCCTGCTTTCCCGTGCAGTATTGAACACACTGGCAGTGCAGTGTGAAGGAGAATAGTCACACTGTCACCTATTTGTAGGATAAAGAGAAACCCAGGTGACAATTACTGCCAGGACAATGCACTCCCTTGGAAATAGTGAGAATGTTTTCAAGGGAGTCTTGTGTTTGCAGAGGTGATCTGGAGAGAAGATGAAAATACTAATACCATTGTGCATCTGTTTTGTAGTCGAACTCGCCTACAGTCCGAAGAGATTGTAGCAGAGCTGGTTTATGATTTCCTGATTCCAGAAGCTGAGAAAAGTGCTATGAGAGAAAGAGGTAAGGAGTCTAGTAGCTTTATTCTCTTTGTGAACTGGTTCACTCCTCATTCTACCTCTGCGAAAGGAAAGATGCGGTGCCAAGAGTTGTCTGAGGTCTCTGAGATTCCCTTTTTCCTTTATGCAGGTAGAAAGTTAAGCCCTTTGACCCTTTTTCACCAATTTCTCATAAGCTTCAGTCTTTTTAAATGGTGACTAGAATTCAGACCTGCTGTAAGATCTGGACTGTGCTTTTGCCAAGAAGGGTTGGGACAGATGATCCTTGAGGTCCCTTCCCCCTATTATTCTATTATAAATTTGAGGTATCTGCAACAATAAAACTGCATGAAAAGAAGCAGCCCATTGCACCTTCAAGAACAAACTGGAAGAAGTTTTTAAGTGGCATGACTGTGAATTGTCTATTTTATGGCAATTTCTGAAAACTGTGGACATCTTTAACATGAGATACTCAAATATATGCCATATGTGGAAGGAGGGTTATACACTATAATAGGAGTTATATACTCCTGTGCTTCCCCCTCCTCCCCAGTTGGTTGAGAGCTAGAAGCAAATATAAAGTTTTAGGGTTGATAAGCAGATAATCTTGCAGTTGTAAAGGATGCTTCTATTTAACAAAAATGGAATAGCATCAAAATACAGAGGGGAAGACCCTGGAAACCTGTGTCTTGCAGTAATTATAATGAATAAATCTTAACTGGGATATTTCCACTGACCAGCACACTCAGAAGACCGTGACTAAACCTGTCACCCGTGGCAAGTGGATATGACCTATGGAAAGCAATGGTATCACAATAGAGCCTGACGTGGTCCTTGCCGCAGTGCACTTCTCTGACTTGAGAACAAAGGCACTTACTTCACTGCCTTTTTTGTTGCTTTGTGAATGAAAACACAAACCCTGAACACGCATTTTGTGGCCTCTGAATTGTGCAGACTTCCTTCTTCCTAATTCATGTGTTTGCCTCAGCAACAGTACCTGTTCAGCAATTCTGCATAAGCTTAAATCAGCTCCCTTCTCTTTAGCACTGCTTCTGCCAGCCTTCCGAAGCAGGTGATGTAATGTTAGTCAGTGAAGCCTGCAGCTGAGGCACTAACACACGCAGGTTAGCCTGTCTCAGAAAGGAGAAGATAAAGAAGACCTGGAGATGGCCTAGGATTCTGGACACACAGAGGACATACATCAAGGAACAAAATATGTACTGAGCTTAAATGCAACAGCAGTTTATGAACAAAGCACCTCAGAAGCACTCCGAAGGAACAGACAAAATGAATCTTCAGAATCTGTGAGAGCTACAGTCGGTTTGCCTGGAAAGCAGAGCTAGACCCAGACAAAAATTAAAGTGGATTCTAGTGGAATAGAGCAATAGGTGATAAAGCACAAGAGTTCCTTTAACTGTGATCAGGTGAAATTTGTCACAATATTCTTGTGACAGTAGAAATCAAATATCAGGAAGAGACCTAGCTAATACTCTCTCCTGCTATTGCTTCATGGGGTAGAGGGGACTCCATGTACTTAAGAGACAGTTGAATTCTATCAGATGTACACTCTGATGAACACACCCTGCTGTAAACCTCCTGCGCAGCAATACTTTCAGGGAAGCAGAATCATTAACTATTCCGTGTAAATACAGAGGAAATAGTATCAAAGAATGGCATTAGATCTTGTAAGATGCATTTCTGTGGTGGCTTTTAAAGCTTTCCCTGCAGTGAGCCAAATTATTTATTAGGAAGCTGCTTTAGCACCTGGCCCATGCTTGAGCATTCACCTTCTTTGAAACTATCAGGAAGTGATCTGAGAGCACAGTTGTCTGGGCTGTCAAAAGAGCAAATCCATTTTTAGAACAAAGATTTGAGGGCCTGCAAGTTCAGTCTTTGCCTACATTTTAGCTTCCCCTTAAATAACTCTATTTTGCCATTACTTACTTGTTAGGCAGTTTTTTCCTCCTCTTTTTGTCACATTTTGATGTGTAAAAGAAGACATTATTCAATATTGGCTCATCCTTATACCCCTCTACACCCCTCTTCTGAACCGTACCTCACTGGAAGTAGAAGTTGCTGTGCTGATATGAAAAAACTTGCTTCGAAAGGGACAAACTCACCAGTTTGAGCCTGTTTTCTTTTAGATGGAATTCACTGTGGATGGAGGAAGGCACTGCAGCAATACCAGGAGAGTATTGCCAGTATAGCTGATGCAGTTCAAGCAAATACGGTTCAAGCCAAAATGCCTTGGGTAGAGAAACCTCTCCTGGGAATTGAGAGCTGGCTGGTGGAGGTCAGCTGTTTAAATGCAAGTGATATCTGGTTGCATTCATTGTTGACAAAATGGACCTGGGAGATGGATAAACATAAACAGGGTGGGTTAGTAACATGTAGTGACTGAGACAGGGACAGCATGCAGGACACCAGTGCTTCAGATTCATAGTTAAAGTACAGCTCAGCTTTACAACAGACCATAGCAAGTCTTGGACTTTCACGGGGAAGTGAACAATGAGAACCACAGCTTGTTCCTGCAACATTCCCCACACTCTCCCTAAAAGCAGGCAGTATTTCAATCGCCATGACTGAAATAAAGAGAGAAAGAGGGACCAAAGAACAGTGAAGAGCAATGAAGAGAACTGCAGGGTGAATGCTTAGGCTTGGGTAATTATTTCCCAGGAGGAGGTTTGGAAACACATATAAATGACTTTGGATGAAAAAAGTAAGGACCAATCCTGCAGTAGCTGAGGGGAGACGATAAGGTGGGTAACTTAGTGTCTTGAGCCTTACTTTGAACTCAGTAACAGTTTCTCAGTGCGGGCCAAATCATAGCACAGGAGAAGGCAGATTTCAGCTGGAGTCTTCCAGAGGCCTGCTGCAATTAGGAGACACTGAAGGAGAAGTTATTTTAAAGCCGCATAATATATCCTGGGCAGTTGTGCCCAAAGGTGGAAAGGAAAATACTTGGGCTGTGCTTCCCACTGTGGGGGCTAGTCTTCAAAGGGAAATGCAAAGTTGGTTGCTGCTATTAGGTGGCAGTAGAACACTTTCAGCCAAAGTTAGAAGGGCGTGATTTTTTTCCTGAGATAGACTTTTCCACAGCTGCAGGATTGCTAAAACTATCCCTCCCTTCTCCCCTACAGAGAACACTTTGCTGTACAATTCCAAGTAAAAGCCCTACCTCTTTTTATGTGCAGTGAGGCAGTCCCAAAGAAAACACATCTACGCTGCTCATCAGATCATCCATGGGGGCACAGAGAGGGTTTTGGCTGATCCGGCACTGCATCGGGAGACATCTGCCAGCAGGACAGAGGGAGATCCTCCTGCTGGGACAGCCAGCACTGCTGTGAGTGGGACAGCTGCTGGACTAGGGGCAGCTGCCACAGTTGCACATGAACTAGATAAACTTCTGTGCAAAGAAAGCAAGGATCCCACAGCCTCCTAGAGATAGAAGATGCGTGAGGTGAGTTTCTCTTCCCCTCCGTGATTTGAGCTCAGAGCATGCTGAAGGTGAGGGAAGCACATTATATCTACTTTTTCAGAGCACCCAGAATGGAAAATCCTCTCTCTCCTTTGGGCTTTCCTTCCTGATGCCTGCCAGCAATGTTGTCCTGAAGCCACTCTGTATACATTTTGGTGTGGCAGCTCCCTCCACTCCCTCCCCAGCTTGCTTTGGACTTCATTAGTTAATTTTCCTCTTCTGATTATTAAGAGAAGCTTGACTGAGAAAGCAGTGTTAGCACTCTTTGTTTGTTTTCCTGGCACAGACCAATAAAAATCTGCACCTGGGCTTTTGATGGTACTTCCTTGCATCAATAACATTAAATGAAAAAATACTCCATTGGTGAGAAATTTTGAGTTGAGACCATACACAGTCAAGCACGTCCCACTGATTTCCTTAGTGGTGTCAGGCCAAGTGGCTTCCTGCATTAGCACAGCTGTTGGTAGAGCATTGGAGGTGAATGAAAACGGTCGGATTTTGCATCATCTTTTCACATAATTAGTCCTTGCATAAAGTGCCTTTGACCTCAGTAGAGTGGTTCCTGCCAAGCAGGCAGTGTCTGGTACTAACAGTTAAGGTGATAGCTGAATGACATGGGCATAGAGGGGCTGATGTATTTTCCAGAAATATTACTCTTTGGACTGACCTCTTCTTGCTTTTTATCATCCCGAAGGAGAACAATTCTTGAAAGACTCTTATTTTTCTTAGAACAGTGTTAGTCACTCTGGCTTTCCAGCTCCAGGGGGCCACACAGAAAGGATGCTGGCTTTGCCATGTTTGCAAGCACAGGGGTGCTCCAGCTGAGTATGTCAGAAAGCAGCAGGCTGCAGATGGGCACAGTGCATTTGGTCAGAGAGCTCTCAGGGCTCGCTGAGCTCTTCAGCACTCACCTGTCAAAATTCTTGAAGTCTGTGGCTTTAGCACCTGAGAGGTACATTTGCACCAATACCAGTGTCAGATGCACGTTTTGGAGGAGCAGGCACCACAGCCAAAATGCTTACTCATTGATAGCCACAGCTTACACAACAAACAGTATTAGCCCTCACTAATGGGATAACTGGCTCATCTCTCCCTGCTTCCATCATTTCTCAGTGATGGATCCTTGTGCTGGGTCTGTAAAGTTCAGGTGGGCTCCAGCTAATCCTGACCATGGTGCTGCTCCTCCAAAACACAAACCAGCAGCTGGTCAAAAATTCAGGCTCATTAGTGAATTCCTGAAAAGATTTTGCATCAGGTTTTTGTTTTGTGGATTGGGCTGGGGCAGGGTACAGGGAAAGGAATTACAGGGAGGGGAGAGAATACCCCTGTATTACACTGGGCTGTAAATAACAGCTGGAGAGAGGAAACTGAGAGCTGCACCAAAACATTGCTGGTCTTCAAGTCACTGAACCAGGGACACCAAGGGGCTGGTGAGGTCAGGCAGCCTCTGCAAGTATTGCAACTTCTGGCAGGAGTCAGAGATGGGTGATAAGTTTTGGTTGGGATTCTGTGAGGGTCATCCCATTAGGGACCGTGGATTTGGAACAATTCTCATGGCACACACAGGTAGTCAGTAAAAGGGAAGGTTGCAAATGCAAAGATATAGAACGAAACACTCCACAGTGTGGGAGGAGAAGCTGTGCAGAGATCGGCTCTGTTGCCTCAGGCCACCTTGGACAAATTTAGCCTAGTTGAAAGGGGGGTGGGTGGTGGATAACATGAATCACAAGATCCAGTGTAATAGGAGAGACATGGAAAACGATGCAGCAGAACAGTAGAACAGGAAGACCGATCCATTGAGGCATTTGCTGTATTTCTGAAGGGATCTGTTGAGATAAACATTCTCTATGTAGCTCATTGTACAATTTGACATGGTTTTAAAAAGTTAAGTATTCCAACAGGTGTGGGAATGGACAGAGGTTTCAACACTCTGGTCTTCTGTAGGGATGCAACCCTCTGCATGACAGCAAAGGGGGCAGGGGACTCCAGATGCTGTGCACAGGCTGAGCTATAAATGTCTTGGCTTCTGTTATGATTTAAGGGACACCATCAGAGTAAAGCCATCTTTTCCACATGACATTGCCTAACATGTAAACTGAAGGCCACAGCAGGATTCCTGCAGCAAACTTTCCTGTAGAAACTGCTTTCAATTGTCATGTGTGGGGATTTTTTTTCAAGCTTTGCAGAATATACTTTGAGAAAGAAAACAAGCACAGTGAGAGGGAATTGGGATCATAAATCAACAGCATAAGAATGCACCATTCCCTCTCGTAGCAGGAGACAGAACAACCCTGGGGAGGAGCCCTACCCAAAACAGACACAGCAGATGCCTCCAGGGCTGCACCAATACAGTGGAAACACAAGGAAAATTCAGCTTGTCCCGCTTTTCTTTCACCAGCTGCCCATGGGAAGGGAGCCTGGCTGTGCTGCTCTGCTGGCTTCTGCCTCCTGGCAGGTGGGGGAGACAGGCTGAAGCAAACGGGCCTCTGGGGTCACTGCACTGTGAGAATGGTGAAAAATCGGTCTCTGCAGTAAGTGAATGAATGCAAATTGTCTCAGGGCTTCCCTGCTGGTATGGCTCTTGTGATGTGGAAGGAGGAAATCCTATTATGCTAACTACAGTTCAGCAGAAAGGACTTTCAGTAGGAGAGCTGGAAGCTGGTACACACACCTTTTTCACTGGACATGTATGGTATCTGCATTTCTGTCAACATTCTCCCACCTCACCTGCCTCCCTTAAAAGCAACACGACCATCGCAAAAGTTGCTGCCATAGACCTGGATGTGGTGCTGTTAAAAGAGTTCCTGCCACTTTCTTAGCATTGCTGTTCTCTCTGTTCCTGGTCTCACAGGCACACAAGATCTGCCTGGTACTTCATTGGGCTCAATTCAGCCCTCACACAAATTCTTTTTTGGGGGTGGGAAGGGGAGATTAACCCTGCAAGTATGGTCCTCACATGCCCAAGGCTTTTAACAAGGTCCAGTTGCACTACTACCAACTACCTCCTCCCAGTCCTGTCTCCCTGCTTCCACCAAAATCCTATTCTTGCAGCTCTCCCTGTGTTTTTATGATTGGTGAATCAGTATCTTCCTGGTACTCACCAGCCCCCTCACCACAGTGCCTTCCTGAGTCAGGGCTGGGCTTGGAAGATGTGTTGTTGTTTCCTATGCCTCCCATCCACCCCACCAGAGAGGCAGGAATTTGTTTGAACATCTGTCAAAACTGCCAAATCCCTTAGACATAATGTGTAAACCTGGACTAGTAAATTCAGTCTTCCTGGATCCACCCTGGACTAGCAGAACTAGCAAAGAAAAGCATCTCAACAGACACTGTTTGCATGAGAAAGAAAATCCCCGAGGGCCAATGGGAAGGGTGTGTGCTGACACCCATGGAGGAGAGGCAGCTCTGGCTCTCTGCTCCAATCATGTAATTCATTCCCCTTTGTTTTTCCTTTTTTCCCACACGCTGTGTCAACCTCATGCACCTTTTCCTCCACCTCTCATGGCTGGAGTCCAGGCCACTTCTCTTGGCCTCTTCCCATGCACCACATCCCAATACTTCATGTAGCACTCAGAAAGGATGTCCTGTTCCCATTTCCTTCCTGGGCTGCTTACCTGTATCCACATGTGTTGCCTGGCTCAGCACACCATCCCCAACAGACCCAAGAGCTGTGACTGCTCCTGCAAATACTCACTGTTGTGGCTGCCCACTTGTCTGTAGCTGGTTGGACCCTTCGCACAGCCTGGCCGGCTGAGATTTATCACAACCAGTTTCCCCCAGTGGGGAACTTTCATGGTGACCTGCACTCCTTGCCTGTCCTGGAGCTCCTCAGTCAGTGCTGGGCATGGGACTGTTGGTCCTTTTCCGTGGGGCAGTGGCTGGAAGGATGTGGCGCTACCTCGATGCAAATTGCAGTGAGCGAGTGGCAGCTGCGCAGCAAGGACCCGATGCTACTGCTCCTGGTGACAACGTCACCACTGAGCGTGAGCAGCACCAGTGCCCTGAATACAGATGCAGAAAGAAGCCTGAAAGATTTAAGCAGTGCTTTTATGTAGCCCCTGAACTGAGAATGCACTGCACCTTCTCCTAAATACCCTTCTCGGCCAGTGGCCTCTCACTCACCCTTTGACATCACAAGCATTTGGAAAGCAGCTGCTCCCACCAGCATTCCAAGAGACTGAAAAGCTGCATTTGCTCCTCTCTCCTTAAGTTGTTGCAGGATTGATCCTAAGAAAGAATCTCCCTTTTGTTAATTACTGAGCCAATCATAACCAGCCCTTCCCTGTAAAGCCTCCTGAAAACACCATGTTGATTCCTTACCTGTTAAAGCCTTTCCCCACCTGCCAATGTAATTTTTCTGCCTCCAGCCAAATGCAAACCATTTTTATTGCTGTCTGGGCCCCAAATCTCTTGTCTCCAGCAGAAACAGCTTCCACTGACCAACCTGTTCCTAGGCCTGGTGCTATGATACAAAAATCTTAAAAGAGGAATGAGGTGTAACTGAGATTGTCCAAAGACTTCTCAGCTGGAGTATTCACCCAGTATTCCCTTTTCCGAAGGCTGGTCACAAACATCAGCATCCAAAGCAACTCTCATTGAGTAAAAATGTTCTCAAAACAACCTGGGTTTTGCCAGTAAGCACCAACTTCCTCCTGAACACTCTGGCCTGGCAGAGGAATGAGCTGCAAGAGAAGACAAGGAGGAGGAGGAGGAGGGCATGGCTGCTGTTATGCAGTAGCAAACAATCATAGAATTGTTTAGGTTGGAAAGGACCTCTAGGGTCCCCAAGTGCAACCATTAACCCAGCACTGCCAAGCCCATCACTAAACTGTGTCCCCAAGTGCCACATCTACATGTCTTTTAAATACTGCCAGGGGTGGTGGGTGACTCCACCACTTCCCTGGGTAGCCTGTTCCAGGGCTTGACAACCCCTTCCATGAAGAATTTTTTACCTAATACCTGATCTAAACGTCCCCTGGTGCAACTTGAGGCCGTTTCCTCTTGTACTGTTGCTTGTTACCTGCGAGAAGAGACTGACCCCCGCCCCTCACTACAACCTCCTTTCTGGTAGTTGTAGAGGGCAGTAATGAGGGAGCTGATGGGCTGATGAGAGCAGGGTCAATACGTCTTGCTCCCTCTCAAGCTCACATGCTGTTCCCACTGTACACATGACCCCACCTTACTCCCTGCAGCCCCAGCTTCCCTCTGGCAAGACCTGTCGGGCGTCTGGACCCTGCGACCACTCAGCACTCTCTGGAGGTGGTGTAAAGCACAGGGAGTTCAAGCAGCAAGTTACAGTGAACAATCCTATTTTAAGTCATGGGTTCACCAGTTTTTAAAAACTTTGCTTAGGGAAAAAATCCACCAACCAAAATCCAACCCAAACCCCTCAATTCCTCTACTTAGCAATCCATTACATTCTAGGTTCCCAGGGCCCACCATCACACACAGGGCCCATGGTTCCTCTGCTGGGACAGGTGCTTGTGCTCTGCCAGGCAGCTCTGCCCAGGGACAAGGGTTTGTTTGCCCACGGCCACATTTTGTCACTCTGGGGCAAGCAAGGGGGCTCTGCAGGCTGCCCTGGACTTGGGCAGGCTGCCCCACTGCAGCTCTCCTGACAGAGTACCCTGGTCACAAACACTCTGCTGCAGCCACTTGCAAGCTTCCACAAGGGAAAAGGTTGGTCATTCCCCGCTTACCTTGTCGTGGAGGACCCAGCCTTACTTTGGGAGTATGTGAGCAGAGACAGGTGATGCAGAGAGCAGGGAATCCCTCGAAGAGAAGGCTTTAACTCCACTGACTGCACAGGAGACCTACTTGACTGCATGCATACTCAGAGGGCAATAGGATACACCAAGAAAACATCTGTTCCAGGACATCAGGACTTAGCTGAGTGTGCAGTAAGATCCAGGGCTGCATTCCTGCATTGACCAAAGGCAGGTGTTTGCCGCGTTTGTCAGCTCTCCCTTACAGCCCAGACACTCCTGTGCTGTCTCTTGTGAGGAGCACAAGCAGGAGTTTGTTTGGGGGACTGGTCTCTGCTCCAAACACTTGGCATTGTATGACACTCACACCCAGACCGGAGCCTGGATTTCCTGCTGTGCCCTGTGAGGCATTGATATTTACACACCTTCCTTTCCTACAGACCTCAGATTTGGCAGCAGCTCAGGTCTGACCCTGCAGCCTTTGTGCACAACTGCTTTAGCTAAGCCAGCAGTGATGGAGCAGCCCTTGCCAGGAACACCACCCTGCAAGACTAGTGAAGGAAGACAGGACAACAACTCAGCCAAGCCCTTCCCAGAGCCAGGGGAGGGAAGCAAGGTTCAAGACTGGCTAATGAAGTTGTGTACCATCTGCTGGGCTCACCGTCTCCAAGCAACTGGACTTGGAGCTTCACGCACAAACTGCAGTGCTCCTGCTCTCTCTCCCGTCCATAGTTTGTGGCTCGCTTCCCTCCTCCTCCTTTGCGGTTCTTGTTCTTCTCCCACAGAAAGCAAATTGGACTTACCACCAGCAGCCTGAAAGCTGCCACCTTCCAGATAACAAATGGTGCCAGTAGCCTTGACGCTGACTTTTAATTCCAACGCAGATGGCTGGCAGTTCAGTCGATAAAGACAAAGCACATCAGTGGAGCAGACTTTTGTACCGCATTCAGCTTGGTCCTGCTTTGCGCTTGGATTAGCATTTTAAGTCATTCAAAGGCGTTGGTGACCAACAACTAAGTGGATTTGAACCTGGTTTGCAGACGGGTCTCAAGCAGTATTTTCTCACAGGGAACAGCGACAGAATGACCATTCCCTGGAAGGTTGTGTGGGGGACTGGCTCTTGATGCAAACATGTTTTATTACATCTTTTAAAAGGGTGATTGGAATATAAAACTCTAGGAGTCCCGTTGGCAATGCTTGCAGGAGTTACATTAGGAGGGAGCGATGGATAAACTGGACAACAGCAGGCTCCTCACAGAAAGGCGAATGCAATACTTAGGTAAGGAGATAGACAGGCATCAGCTGCAAGATGCTCTCTAGTGCCTTTATTTGACACTGGGGAGACTACTGAGGAAACCTCTGTCTGGTTTTGGTATCTACTGCTTAAGGAGGGTCTTAAAAACAATGGCAGAGGAGATACAATTGAAAATACTACAAAGATACAAAGGATCCCCTTCTAGTCAGCTTAGCAAGAAGTTATGAGGTGTTTGAGTCCTGGTCAAGGGGCTCTGACATTCAGAAGAGAGACCTGAAACTGAAGCTGAGGGTTGCTGTGCAAAAAATTGCACATAAAAAGAGCCCACATCTTGCATTTGTGGTGAGAGAAGTTCAGAAGAGACAGGAGGCCTCAGGGCATGTGCAACTAGAAAAGTGCCCAGGGATGACTAACCACCACCCCAAATCACTGAGGATTGTGATGAACTCCCCATCAGAGGCAGGCTTTAAATCAATAAACTCACCTAGAGAGGTGCTGTAGTTCAGGCAGCGATGCTTTTGCAGGTGTAACTGGCTGCCTTTAACACCAGGGATCAAACAGGCCGAGCAGAGCAGCCCCAGTCTCACCAAATGAGTTGGATGCAGCCCCAACCCTGGTGACCTTGTGGGACCAATGTAAGTGAAGGGACAGCAGCCACTGCTCACCTGTGTTGCTTCTGGGGTGGCCAGGCTGTTGGTGGCAGCCTGGCCCCCTTATCCTGGTGACCCAGAGGAGCAGGGGCTGAACAAACCAAGCCCCAAGCCTGTGTCAGAGAGCCGGGGGGGGCTGGCACCTGCTTCAAGGGCGGTTTCAGCACCCAGGAAGGGCAGGAACAGCCCCCAAACTGCACGTATTGGCAATCCAAAGAGGATTGCAGAGTAAGGCAACACTTACTGTGTGGACTCGTCACAGACAGGGACTGTCCTGTCCCTGCCAGCTGTCCGGGGCAGGGGAAGCCTCGCTCTGCAGGAAGCACCAGACTTCACCCCCTCAGTCCTTTAAGGCACTGACCAGACTCGCACTTCTCCAGTCCTGGCTGAATTTGGGCACAGGGCCCCTTCTGCTAAACCAAGGTCTCTCTCTGAGCAGCTATCCAGAGGCATCTGTCCCTGTCTCTCTGAAGTGTGGCCCTTCCCACCCACCTCTCACTTCTGGAGGGGCTCTGGAGTGGAGGCTCCAGCCTGGAGCCCAGCAGAGGTTTTGTGGGGAAAACCGCGGCTCGTGGCACACAAACAAACCAAGAGGAGCCTCTTTGCAATATAAATTTGTTTTTATTGAAGCAGCAGTCACATGACCTCGCATCTAGCCTTTAGGATAGCGACAGAATGGATTCGGCCAGGTCAGCCAGCCCAAAAAAGGTTTTTTTTTTTCTTTTTTCTTTTTGCGCTAATAGACATGTCATGTTTAATACATACATTATCCAGTACCGGAAACCCAACTCAGAGATAGCTACGTGCTGATTTGCTGGAGGAACGGTCCACTGGACGTGGTCTCAACAAACTTTACAGATCACCACCAAATAACATTACTAATGGGATCCAATGATTAAAAAAAAAACAACCCAAACAACCATGAGTGCAGGATTCAAGCCAGCAGTTTACACAGGTTAAGTTTGTATCTATAGGTGGACGGTAAAGGAAGATTGGTTGGTTTCAATTTGAAATATTTATGTCCCAGGGTTCCTCTCTCCATCAAATCAAACGGTATCATAGACAAGCTGGCATCTCTTGAAAAATAGCATGGAATAACACAGTTCATTTAAGAAAACATGCTCATTTCTTGTGGTTTTTCTTCTATTATTACAAAGATTTATGTCCACCTATTCTTGCAGAGTGGAAAGAGGCGTGAGGGTGAGGAACAAGGGTCAGAGAAGGGAGAGAGGAGGAGGAAAGAAAGGGGCAATTTTTTGAAATAAAGACCACACACTTGGTATTTTTTAAATTTCATTTCCAGGCTAACCTACTTTTTATTTAATGCAAATTACAGTACCAGTTAACTATTTCCGAACCGAGTCACACAGAACAAAACGTATTTACAAGGGGAATGGGGCGGGGGAAATAATAAAACATTAAGCATACTTTCCACAAAAAAAGTTTATATTTAAAATGAAAAAAAAAAAAATCAGTCACAGAGGCATTCAAGTAGTAATAATGTTATACAGGTTTTGCTTTTCCTTTAAATCAAGACAGATTTGCACAAGTGTATGCAATAGTTTGTATACAACCCACAGTCCTTAATATATATATATTTAGGTTTCTGTTTTTAAGATGGAAGTGGTCACGCTAATTGGTGTGTACAGGCCCAAGTGATCCATCAGCAACACATTAATGAACGCAAATTTTACAGGCAAGCAAATTATATATATATAAATATATTTTATATATATATATTAAAAATAAATTGAGAAAGACCAACACAAGGAAGCTACTTTTCTCGAGCTAACCCCTTAGGTACTGTTTTCCTTTCCTGTCGTTTTGCCATTATTGCAGTGTTGCAAAACGAAGCCAACTACGACCAGAACCGGCCGAGAGCCCCGTGGAAATCAGCTGCCACCCCAGGGGTACCCGCTGGCAGTCTCCAAAAGGCAGAGCCTGGACCGAATACCCTACTGTGCTTTTCCTCATCGGCTTTTCCTTTTTCTCCGCGGTGGCTGAGGTTCCTAGTACAGGAGTAAGAGTCTGACAGGCTGCTTGACTTCTGTTTTTCCAAGTACTGAAAACCAGGGAGGGGGGGAATTTTAAGTTGCAAGCTGCAGGCACCTGCCATCATTTTAGGTAGAGCTTGTCTTCGAAACAAGGGGACAGTGTTCAGGGATCTTTTACCAGCCAATTTTCTTTTGCAGGTCATTATTTTTTTCCCTAGCAAGGTTGATAAGTTTAATATTAAACACCAGTGTCTTGATTGGGTGCCCACTGGGGGAGACAGACTGCAACCGAGTCTGGCTCAGAGACCCACTCTACAGCAGGGCTGACATAAGGGACAGATCAAGACCACACTGGGTTAAAAAACAAGTCCAAAAGAGAGTAAAAGAAGAGAGGGACAGCTCTGAGCAGACTGTCACCAACAGCTTGGCATCACTGACCTTCGTGTCACCAGAAAGAAAGTGCAGCCTCTGCTTCACTGGAATGAACACGAGATGCTTCGAAATAAAACAGCAACCTTTGGTTTGGTAAAGAGTTACGTGTTTTCCCATTCAAGACAATCTTATGTGGAATACTAACAAGGTAGTAAAACACAAGCAAACTAGTTTTAGAAACAAGGCCTTCGTGCTGGGCACAAGAAATCAAGAGTCATGTTAAACTTATCTCAAGAAAACAAAAGTGACTTTGGGGAGGGATGTGGGGGAAAAATAGGGAGAAGAAAGGGAACAGAAAGTCCTCCCAGTAGAAAAAACCACTGCAGTCTCCTACAGCGATGCCCCTGCTCCCACCGCAGCCAAATGGCTCCGAGTGCAGCAACCCTGTGGGATGTGGGGGGTTTCCCTCCCTGGGGGTCCTTTCCGCTCACTGAGCCCGGCTGCTGCCCTCGGCACAGCCGCAGGGAGGGTGGAAAGGCTGAGCCTCCTGGAAGCTGCTACTGCCCAGAGGGCTTCTGGGCACAGGACTGAGGGGAAAGACAAGTGAAGTCTAAATGAGCTCTGGGGCAAGTGTCCGAACAAAATCAGTCACTGCTAGTGGGAGGAGGAAAGGGCAGGGTGGGCAACTTGGAGACTTCCAGAACAAAGCCACGGCTCCAATGAAATGCATGACGGTGGAGACGTTTTCCTTTCGTTCCGCTACTGATCAGGGTATCACCGAAACCTTACAGCACTCAAAGAGTTAGAAAGCGGGAGGGGGGAGCAAAGATGCGGGTTTGGGGTGGGAGACATCATTAATAAAGGAGAAGGAGAAAAAAATAAAAGGGAAATAAAATTCAAAAAATCATGGAAGCGAAGGCACTCCAAACTATATAGATACACTATACATCGCTAGAGTTATTGTTACAATAATACAGGCCGGTACCTACTGTACAGAGTTAAAACTATATGGCTTTAAAAAGCTCGTCTACATTTTGTCTGATTATTAAACAGAATCACTGCCCTGAACGGTAACTTTTTGCTCATTAATAACAGTTCCTGGGTCCACATATTTACATACAAAACAATAAAACTCAAAATTCAAAAACAACCAAAAATAATAATGTACAAGCTTGAATTTGGTGAGGAGCTTTGTTTTTGTTGTTGTTTTTTTTTTTTTTCCTGTGATTTTTTTTTAATTTTTCTTCCTTATTTACAAAAAAAGGTTGTTCAAAGACCTGGATCTAACTTGTATAAAAGAGTGTGTGATCCTGCTATGATCCTTGAAAACAGAAATAAAACCAGAGGGGCGCCCCTGACCCCCCCCCCCCCCCCCCCCCACACACCCACACCCGCCACACACAGACGCCAGCACAGTCACAAAACCAGAGAGAAACGCTCTTAACTCCCCTCCGCCAGTCCTAAACAAAAAAACGAAAAAGAAAAGCCACATTTCCTGGCACAAGCAGCAATTTTTCTTTGATAGTTTTATTACTTTGTTTTTTAAAGACTCAGTAATTTACTGCCTCCAAAGAACAGCGTCTGTGGCCAGTGCTTCAGCAGTCTTGTCTATACAGCAGATCCATACCCTGCCACTGTCCTACTTTTTGAGTCTCCCGCATGGATTTGGATCACTGGGTCAACCAAGCCCCTTCACTTACCTTTCAGGACACTGACTAGCCGAGCGCATGCGTCAAGACACTCTTCAGCCCTTTCTATTAAGCTGCAGGTAAGGATTTGGAAAGCCTTCTGTTTCTCAACGTGGGTGTGCTTTCCTTTGCAGCCAGCCGGAATGCAATGACAGCTAAGAAGCTTTAAAACCTTTTTTTTTTGTGTGTGTGCCCAACAGCAAACGGCCGCAGGGTATAACATGAGGGTTTATCGGTTTCACGGTAGGTGGTCACTCACCTCTTCAAACAGCTCCTGCCTCCCCAAATCCTCCATGTGTCAGGCAGGAGGTAGAAGGCAGGGCTTTTATCAGTTCCAGGGCTGCTAAGAGACAGTTTCCAAAAAATCCCACATCAACAGCACAAAAGGTACAAGAAGAAACGCGCCGAGCTCGTGACAAAGCCCCTGCTGCCCCTGCAGTGGCCGAGCTTGCCAAAGCCACCACTGCCGGTCACCCCCGGGCCACATGGAGGTCCGCGTGCTCCCGAAAAGCAACTGCTTGCCTTAGAGATCCGCAGGTCGGTAACAGCTCGGTAAGCACCAAAGGCGACTACAGTTTCTCTGAAGGAGGAGATAAGGCTGGAGCGGACACCAACCGCAAGCCTACAACAAGATCAGGTCTCCAAAAGTCTCGTTTCCGGCCGCTCCCCCGACCCTTTCGCGAGGAATATTGCTTTGACTTCAGGAAGAGAGACGTGGATGCTTGCGCCACACACTGTCGCAGGGAGGAAACCCGGACCCTGAACTGATGGACTAGAACAAGCATACACCTCACACTTCAGTCAGACTGATTTGAGATCGTAGACAAAAATAAAAAAAGCAGTACTGTATCTATGTATACATGTATATATTTATATAATATATATACACACACACTCATAGAGCCAGCTTTCCTACAAGTCAGCAGGTACAAATTACCGTCAAGAGCATTCAGATGTGTATTTTAATATTCTAACATAATGGCGACGTGGCAACATGCATCAATAAATAGAGATCAAAAAAAAAAGGCAAGAGATTAAAAAAAGATGAAATTAAATACAGATTCTAGCTGTGGATTTAAAATCAGAACTATCGGAGAATGTGGCATCCTGCAAGTTAAAACTGCAGTTTAAAAAAAATATTACAAAATAAACCAGTAGCCTGTTAACAGTTCACATTATAACCCCTGGTGTCCTTTTCCTGTACGCACCTTGGGAAAGGGAAGCCTGTTCAAATCAAGAGCTGGGGAGGGGCAGGGAGAGAAAAAAACCCAACCAAACAAGCTTTCACAGTGGCCACTTTCCAAAAAGTCCCTTAACATCCACCAGCTGGGCCCCTGCCCCTGCTGAGGATTTTGTTCGTCCGCTCTTCTCTGCTGAAGCCGGAGCTGACCGTCCTCCTTGCCCTGCGCCGGCCCCACACACGGGGAGCAGGAGCTCCGGCCGGGCAAAGGGGCTGCTTCGGCAAAGCCAACCGCTGGTGTTGGTGCATGTGTGTGTATTATATTATATATCACTCACTCGGGAAAGGCTTTTCCCATACGAAGCTGTAGATTTCTTCATTGCTAGCACTGATTTTTAAAATGAAAGGCTTCCGCTAGCGGTTCAAGCCTTAGACACACGGCAAACCCCCCCCCCCCCCCCCCCGCCACCCATTTTTCCTCCCCCTCGCCTGCTCCCCATGCCAAGCCGGGGCAGTTCTTCAGATAACCTGGGATATGGATTTGCTGACAAGAAACGCTGAGCTCTGTTGAATGACCCCTGCTAAGCTCCCGACCAAATTCAAGCTGTGCACTACATCAAAGTCCGAAACTTCACTTAAAAAGAAAATAAAAAAAGAGGGTTAAAAAAAAAACTTCAGCAGAGAATGAGGTTTGGGGTATTTTTGTTTTGTTTTTTTCCTTCTTTCTGTTGTGGGAGGGGGTATGAGGCAAGAGTCCTGGTTCTGAAGTACACAACAGCAAACTTCCAACATGAAGAGATTGTCGAGGGGAGAGACATTGGTGTGTTGTATTGCTCCGCTTTCCCTCCTCCCCCCACCTAGTCCCCTGCCCCGGACACCCTGCAGAGTGAGAATACAATGAAACTGGTTTGTATTTATAGATATTTTACAAGGTTAAATAAGAACAACAATAATAATAATAAAAAATTGAACACTAAAATGAACAGGTTGGTTGGTTTGTTGTTTTGTTGGTTTTTTTTTTTTCCTCTTTTTAATTTTCTTTCCAAATGTGACCAGTGTTGCTGAGCAAGACTCAAAATTACTGGTGATTTTTCCTGTGCAGCTGGCTGCTTGGTACTGGTTCAGGTGGAGTTGGAGGCTGATGCTGTAGCTACACTATTGGTCTGAACTCGTTCTCCTGCGTTAACATCTGCAAACAACAGACGAGAAGGGAAGAGAGATAAAACAACCAGCATTACCTCCAAAATAGAGACACATTTCAAACAACTACAACATTCTCTACACAGGGAAACCCACAACTCCCAACAAGATGCTGTTTGGTTAGGATGCTCTCCTGCCTTCAGGGGTGCAGATGGAACAATGCAATCTGGGGAGAGGGGAAAGATGGCCTTTAAGCAGGACAAAGGCAGTCTGGGGGGCTGAGGGCTGCCATGCAAACACCCAGCTGGGCTCTGGCAGGTTTTGCAGTACCTGAGCAGTAGCAAGTCGCCTGTGTTACGTTCCCCCAACTCTAACTGCAGGACAAGGCACTCTGGCACAGCCAAAGCCAACACATCAAGTGTTTGTGGTCACGACAAGGTCTCACACTGGTGCTAAAGTTTCGTATTGTTAGTTCTTCTTATAACAAAGTTGCCTGTTAATTGTGTGAATGGCGCAGACAACGAACATGACAAGCCCGCTCCCCTGGCAGAAACAGCTTGTATGCTACTGTGTAACTCATGCACTAGCTGCTTTAGAAAATGTCTTTCAAATTTACTACTTTATTCTGTGTTGCTCAACGCAAGTTGGATCTGCCGCTCTCTGAACTGCTGAAGCAGATTAACATTAAGGCTTGAAGCCAGTAACAAGGTTTACACAAGCACAGGGCATCAAAAGAGGATTGGGTCTCTGCAGTAAATCGTCTCCAACACCTTCTCTTCTCAGGGAGGGACAGTGTTTCACAGAGACAAGTCACAGGATCAAGGGCATGTGTCAAAGTGCGTTCCAAGAAAACAGTGTTTGCAAAAAAATAGCAAAAGGAAATTCACCGTTAACTGTGTTTTCATAGGTCACATGCATCAAGTATTTTCTCTAAAAAAAAAATGTTTGTAGTGCTACAAGAGTTGATAGGGGAAAAAAATGCACCAATTTCACCTGGAACCATTTTATCTAGTATCTGATTAGTCAAGGCACAAAGAAGTAAGTGGGTGAACATCTAAACATGTAAAATATGGAACGAGAAAAAGATATTAAATGAGGTTTTCTACAAGAGACTGCCATACATTTCGCCCACTTCATTTAAGTGCAAAGCTATCAAAACTGCAACAGGAAAAAAACATCAGAAAGACTTATTATCTTGGTACAGAAGAGGGCAGACTGGGCAAATAGTGTATTCCAAAAGACACGTGGAAAGGGCTTATAAAAAGAACAGATTTACTGACCTCACACTGAAGGACTGTATGACTAGCATAGCTACCAGACATGACAAAATACAACTGGTGGGTGGGGAGAGCAGTGACATTCCTCCTGCATGGAAGAGCTTGCAGGGCAACGCAGCCGGACAATGGTCTACAGTAACCCAGTAATGAAACCCCACTCCTCTTCTGCCATACTGACCTGATCACGGTTGGAAGTGCAACCATGAGCAAAGGCAATGGGATGAATCATAGAATGGGTTGGGTTGGAATGGACTGTCAAGATCATCTAGTTCCACTCCTCATCATGGGCAGGGACACCTTCTACTAGACCAGGTTGCTCCAAGCCCCGTCCAACCTGACCTTGAACACTTCCAGGGATGGGACATCCACAACTACTCTGAACAACCTGTTTCAGTGCCTCACCACCCTCACAGTAAATAATTTCATCCTAATATCTAATCTAAACTTGCCCTCTTTCAGTTTTAAGCCATTCCCCCATGTCCTATCACTACATGCCCCTGTAAGAAGTCCCTCTCCAGCTCTCCTGTAGCCCCCTTTAGGTCCTGGAAGGTGGTCTAAGGTCTCCCCAGAGCCTTCTCTTCTCCAGGCTGAACAGCATCAACTCTCTCAGTCTGTCTTCATAGGGGAGATGCTCCAACCCTCCGATCATCTTCATCATCCTCCTCTGGACTCTCTCCAGCAGGTTCACATCCTTATGCTGGAGACCCCAGAGCTGGATGCAGTACTCCAGGTGGGGTCTCACAACAGTGGAGAAGAGGAGAAGAATCAACTCTCCCAACCTGCTGGCCGTGCTTCTTTTGATGCAGCACAGGATACACTGCTGGCTCCCATCAGCCAACACTCCTAAGTCCTTCTCCTCAGGGCTGCTCTCAAGTCATTCTCTGTCCAACCTGTATTTGTGCTTGGGGTTGCCCTGACCCAGGTACAGGACACTGTTCTTGGCCATGCTGAACTTCGTGAGGTTTGTACAGGCCCACCTCTGAAGCCTGTCAAGGTCCCTCTGGATGGCATCCCTTCCCTCCAGCATGACGACCACACCACACATGCTGTCTAGAGATGGGCAGCACTTGCTGAGTCACAAATTAAGTAACACACACAACTGCGACAAAAATAGGAAATCAAACAAACAGCAGCATCCAGAAACACAACGGACAAGTGGGAAGAGAGGGTGATGTCTACTTGAAAAGGAAATGCTGTGAGGAGAGTATGGGAAGAAAGGCAAATTGTCCTGTGGGCAGAAGATGCCAGATGACTGCTCTCGGATTTTCCTGTTCCTTTTCATCTCATGCCAAATTAATTGCATCCCCTCCCCCATGAATCAATGACCGTGATGATAAAAAAATACCCTCATACAATTAAAGCCCCAATGCAGCATGACAACAATACCAACGTTATTTGGGAAGCTAGCCTTGCAGGCAAGAGACATCCTCCGATGTGGAGAATTTCCCTGAAGGAGCAATTCCCAAATCCCACATGCATGCAGACCAACGATGACTATGGAAATCAAAAGTGACCCAGCGAGCCAGGTAACAGTTTCTACACTTTCTCAGCGTGCCTGTTCTAGATTAATTTTCAAATAAACTCCAGTTAATGCAACATCTGCTGGCAGTGCCTGATGCAAGCAGTCCAGCTGGAGTCTGTATTGTTGGCAGAAGATTTCTCTATATGTGTACAGAAAGTGCTTATATTTCATTTGCTGATGTAAAATGTGCCTTTTGATCTCCATTTCCTGAAGACAGCAGAGGCTGAAGTTGTTATCATTACATTGCTACTGCACAGAGATAAAGCAAAGGAGAGGAGGGGATGGAGCTCCATGTAATATATGCTCCTTTTCTATCATCACTCTAATGGGAGAGTTTCTGAGAAATATATATGCCACATGTCAAAAGAAAGTCAGTCAGGTGATGCAGTCCAACAACACAGAGAAGTTCCCCAAGGCTGGGACAGTTCAAGGTTGCACTTGCTTCCAAGCCCACAAGAAAATGCAGTATTTTGACATTTCAGTTCATTTGTTGACTGCATTGACAGGACATCCAAGGAACGAAGAGGGGCTTGTTCCAGCATCTCTTTGCTGAAGCACTGGAAAAAGAGCACAACTGGAGTATGAGGTTCTCTGGACATTCATTTACTCCTTCTCTCTATGAGAAATCAGTATTTGGGCATAAGAGAAGGAGACCTAGGCCTTCAGCAATGATGGTAAAAGACATCTGTTTTGCAAAGCAGTAGCCTGTGCCACTGCCAAAGCCCTGCTGGGGAGCACAGCCAGGAGCTGGATGCAGCTCTCTGGCACAGGACAGATGAGCACTCGGCAGACAGGTCAGAGCAGCCTCTTTGTCCTAAACCACCCACCTGGCACAGGCAAGGAAGAGTCACCAGGGGTTAAGTGTCAGCTGCTTCCAAAAGTTCTTTCAAACAGAGGGCAAAAGCATCTCTCATCATTGCAGAAAACCTCCTCCAAGTCAGCTTTTCCTTCTGAGGAATGCCTCAGTTTTCTTGGAGGGTACGTGACACTCCTCAGAAACCTCCCGGAAAGCAAAGACAGGGCCACAGTTCAGAGAATGACAGAGACGCCAGCCCGGTCTGAGAAAGCCCATTAGCACTAATGACAGCATTAGCTGGTTGGATTTGTAATGCTGACACACTGTGCTGCTCATCTGCAAAGATACAGAAACAAAGCTACCAACAGTCGGGGAATCCTCATAAGACAGCTGAGGAGATAAGTGGAAGGAGAAGGAAAGCCTGGTTTCCCTATTTTGTCTGCCTGTGGATGTAAAAATCCAGGCTCTGAGCAAAACTGGCAAGAGCAAAATATGCAATTTTTACTTCTCTGTCATGGAATCATCCCTGTGCTGAGCTTGTAGAAACCTGAGTTAATTTCTTGTCTATATTCTCCCAGTTAAGAAATTAAAGTTTTCCAAAATTCCTTCAATGGGAATATCACAAATGCACTAAATCTTATTTTATAGAGTACTGTGGTCTTTTTCAACTACCACACAGTGGCAGGTAACACCAACTCTAATCTGTTTTGTTGCCGAAAGTTCAGGCACATCATTGCATTTGGAATTACATGGGATCAACACAGCGGGATGCCTGAGACAATGACCCCAGAATCCCTGCTGGCACAACTTCCCTGCAGATGGCAATTATGCTCTTCCCATCCCTAATGCTGACTAACAGAGAGGTAACTACTGCTGCTGGCTGATTCAGGAAGAAAAATATGTAGTCGCATAAGCAGATATGCATTTGGTTTGGTGTGCATGCTCCCCCCTCGGGTGCCATGGCTGCACAGCTATGAAACCATCCTCTTCCTCCTCCAGCTACATCAGGCAGCATCCCCAGAAGCATGGCTGAGCTGGCATTTTTAATCAATGCCCAGTGTAATTCACAGAAAGCTACCACACTATTTCAAGCAGTGGCCAATAAATCTTATACTTCTTTTCCTCCACTTTGCTTTAGACATGCTACTAATGTCAAAAAATTTCTCAGAAACATTTGGGTGAATTTACTAATGCCAGTGCAGCAAGGCTTCATACTCTCGCTGGTGCCATTACTACAGTGAGTCCAGTTTTATGCCTCAAGAGAAGAGGAAATTCACAACAAATGGTTTTTTTAACACTGAAAAATTACTTAAAATAATTCCCCTGCATTTAAGATCATGATCCCAGGATTACTGTTGCATTGGGTGATTGAATCATCATTGTGAATCTAGCAGTTAACAAAAATTACTTGCTTTGGATAACTTCTAAAAATGTAGATGTGTGTCATACTGGTAGCACGAGGGCTAGTCTTGCTGGCTTGATGAAACCTGCCCTGTTAACATGGTACGTTGCAAAGTCAATCTTTCCATCTCTTAACACATCACACAGCTGCTAAGTCTCCTAGGAAACACTGCTTGGATAGACTTCGGACAAATAGCCCTCTTTTCGCTAGTTATTCTCTAACTATGACCCTGCCTTGTTGCATGATCAAAAGTGGTGCTTTACACCTTATCAGAAAGCTGAGATTCTGACATGGCTGCACACCTGCAGGACAGCTATAAAAATAACAGGAGCTATTTATTATGCAAGCAGGTAACAACCACCCACCTGGTTACCTACAGGGATGGACAGGCACGCTGCATTGCAATGTACGTGCACCTGTGCCTCAAGCTCATGGAGCAGGCTGGACATAACGGGCACTTGAACCTCAGTGTCAGTTCTGCTTGCTAGATAGAGCACAAGTTACACACTAATAAAGTCAACTACAGTTACCTATGATTTGCTTTTCCCTTTATTGCTTTGAGAGCTACATTTTGGTGCATCATCACCACTCAAAAAACTAGTTTCTGAACTTGTACTGCTAAGTTACATAAGCAAACATTTTGCAGAAAAGTCTCCTGCCTACCAGGATGCCCTGGGTTAGGTGGGAGTTTTGCTGAAGTCACTGAACAATGCAACATTCACTGCTCTGGGAGGTGCAGGAGTATAGAGAAAGAAGGAATCCCTTCTATGAAAATCTCTTCCTAAATGTAGCACAACAGATTAAAATGACCTCAACAGGACCTAATCCTAAAAATCATACCTGTGATGACATTGCCACCATCTGCTGTGAGAACCCATGTGATTAAGAAACAACCAATCGATTGTGCTGCAGAAACCCAAAGCCACAAGCTGAACTTAATTTCACAATTTCTTTCCAATTACGTCCAAGATGCAAGAATATTATTTTTTGGTTTGAACTACAAATAGAGGGTCTTATCCCAACTCAGTGAAGTGATTGTAAACAGAAGTTTCAAAAATGTTGACATAATTAACACGGGGGTTTTTTTGAGGGTGGGGTGGGCTTTGGGTTTTTTTGGTTGGTTGGTTGGTTTGGTTTTCTGGGAGTTTTTTGTTTGTTTTTTAAATACTTCACATTTAGGACTCGACCTAATGCATCTTCCCCCCACATGGACCCTTGAAAAGTGCTGAGTGAAAACAGATTTTTTGACCCTATCTTGGGGTCTTGGCAAAGAGAACTCCATAAAAGGCATGAAAGGAACACTAAGCAAAACAATATTTTTCAGAAAGGCTTAAAATAATTTTGCACGTTTGTATTTTGTAGTTTTTAAATCACTTTTACTGCTTTATCTGCTTTTTTTCCTCACTAGTTGTTGGGTAACAGATGCACACAGAGAACAAGAATATTTGCAAAATACCACCAAGTGTGTGAAACAAACATACTAAATTTTAAAATAGCAATTTGTCTTCTAAATTCAGAGCACATAAATTGTATAAGCTGTAGCTTTTATCTGCTGCTACTACAATTTCAGAGAGAAGCCTCTGGGTGCATCTGTCTGTCCCAGAGTATGAAAATGCTTTCTATACAGCACTGGCTGGACCAAGTGCATCAGGTATCAGGTAACTGTCTGGCACATCAACCAGCAAATGCTTTCCTGCATGTTTCAAGAACAGCTTTTTAATCAGGCCTTCTCCTTTTCAGCTATCCTACACTAAGAAAGCACCTTGCACCTCAAAAGGGGTCACAGCCCTTGTCAAATGGGGCTGAGGTGCACGCAGGACACACACACCCATTTTGCAGCCTGCCTTTGGCTGGCCCAGCCCCGAGACAGTCGGCTGGTGTGCTGACTCAGGGCTGACTCAGAGGAAAAGTGCTGGGTACTGAATCACCTCTGCTACATCCTGCAGCACCTGGGATTTTCTTTGGGAGTCTCCCAACTGGTATTACCAGGCTTTTAAGCTTTCACTGGAAACAGAATACAATATGCAATGGCTAAAGGCCAACAGTGAGCTTTTAAAAGGTTTCTGACAGAAACTTGAGACAGAGCAAGAGGCAAAGAAAAAAAATCACTCAGTGCTGGCCAAAACCCAAAAGGAATCTGCCTTGTGGCTCAAGACAACATGAACAAACTCAGTAAAAAGCAACTGCAACTACGTAGATGAGACAGTGAGCACACTGACTGAACTGCTTAACTAGACTCTTAAATGCTAATGCCTTTAGGGAAAAAAATCCTCCCCATCCACGCTACATGGAGGCTGCATGCACTGAGCTAGCTGTTTCTTCTCTTCCTAGGCATCACAAACTCATGCTCCAAGTCAGCATTAATTTCGGGTCAGCTGAGAGCTCAGAAGTTAGGTGCAAACCAATCCACAAGGATTGCTAAAAGCCAAGTGAGATAATGATTTTTTAATAGTGGAAGTCTGAGTGAGAAGGACCAACAAACTAACCAGTCAAAAACCAGAGTCTGAGTGCCCTGAGTTAGGATTTGGGTGATACTGAAACAAACCCTTCCTCCCTGTTCACTTTGAGGGCCAAGGCGGCTTGTGGGCCTCAGCAGAGGTAAAGTGCCTGGGCAGGGGAGCAAGGGCGGGGAGGGAGGCAGGCAGTTGCATGTTCTCACCTGAGGCCGCTGTAGCATTTGTAGGGGTTGAAGCAGCTGCTTGGTTCCGGGCATGAGCAGGGATGAGGATCGAAGCCAGAGATGGGTTACTTGACAGTTCTGGAGGGGAGGTGGAACAAACAGAGTTAGCTCATCATCCACAAAGTGCCCCACATGCAGGTTCAGCTCCTAGGGTTTCCCCCTGTAACAGCAACCTCAGGCAAAACACATGCCCTTACAAGGTCACGTTACGTTTTCTTCTTTGCCAACCAGCAAGAGGAAACCACAGTGATATTTGGCAAGGCATTCTCCAGAGCAAGACTGTCAAAACTACAAGTAGTGGTGCAAGGGAATTATTTCCTAGAGAAAGACACTGGCTTGGGAGTCAACAAAGAACCAGCCAAGTGTGTTTCTTGTCAATGGCCTGATAATGCTGTTTGCTTCTGAGCACTGGAAGGATTCCCTTCACAAACCCACCTGCAATCAGTCTCAGGGAGAAGGCTGATAACAGTGGTGCTGCTTTGGGCACTGGTTCAGCAAGCAAGCAGCTGGAACAGTTGCTCCAAGAGCTTCAGGAATTAGTTCTTTGGCTCACTCAAGCATCATTTTTTCTCAAGGACCCAGGAACCCAAGACCAATCTCTCACAGCCATCTCCTTGAGCGAGGCCAAGGAGAGGTGACATATCCTTTAAAAGGACAGGGAAAGGGAAAGCAAATTGGTCAGCTGGGCATTTTAAATGGACTACAAAATGATGTAACCATTCCTTCTTGGACATTAACCAAGGAAAAAGCAGTCATGTCTTCTAGGCTCCAATTCTAATATAGTTTCAATGTGTATCAGAATGAGAAATAGGCATTTTACAGCCACAACTGTGGGAGGATTAAGGGCAACACATTGTCAAGAACTGACAATCTTCTGGCACCTTTTCAAGAGAATCTAGTGCCTCACAGAAGGTGGGACCGAGCTGAGACAAGACAGGTCCTGTTTGTTTCAGAAACAGGAGTGACTGGCTGTCTCTTGAGAAAGCAACATCCGGTAAAAAGGATGTGAACAGTCATCTCACAGAAGGAGATTGATGAGTTTTGGAGCTCCAGGAGGTCATCTGAAGGAGAAATGAGAATAGACAGCTTTTTACAGAGGACCTCCAGATAGCACAGGCTGTACAGAAACCCATCCAAATCACACCACGGGTTCAGCAAGGGGGTTTTGGACACAGTCTCATATTATTTGGGTTCATTTTTGAGAGCCTATCGCTTTTCTTTAATGCTAGTTTTAAACTCACGGCCTAAAGGGATCAGTAGTCTACTTGGTGATTTTTTTTCTCAGTTAACTGTTACATTAAGTTTCTTTACTGCTGGGAGGACAAGATACAGAAGACTCACGTGTTTGCAAGCCTCTTACTACTGCACACTTTGACACTGCGTTTTAGCACTTATGAATGCAACCAGGTTGCTACATTACCTGCAACCCATCCAATCTATTCTGTAATATCTGTTCAGGTCTAAGCTAGTCCTCCTAGAAAGCCTCAATATTCAGAGCACTGAATATTGTACAAATACAAAATCCTCAATTCATATATTCATAATGTTATGCAGAATTTTCAAATATCTACTTTAAATGGAAAAATAAACTGAAGAATCATGAATCCTAAAGAGTCAAAGTAGAACACCAGTCATAAACTTCAATACTATCTTGCTCTGTGCTAGAAAATGCTGCTCCTTCAGTATTTTTTTCAAATTTGTTTTCCAAATCTGCTATTACTGGGAATGTACTCTTTACCTTGCTCCTTTGAAAGTTTCTATCTCCCCTGCATTATTTTCTGGAAATGATACAGGGCTGTGACCCAAACAAAAGCAGAGCTAAAACAACAAGGAAACCAAATTTGCTACCTTCTGGTGCTACACGGTGCCTCGAGGATGCAGCTACAGACTGCCAACATTGCTGTAGCCAAAGAACCAGTTGATCAGACAGAACAACACCCTTGCAAGGGCACTTCAACCCCATTCTCATTCCTCCCTCATCTGATGTTGTCAGAACACCTCCTTTTGCAGCACCAGCTGTGGCAATAATACTAGTTTTTTGTTGTGTTTAATGCAAGTGCAACCATTTCTCTGAAGCTACCTTAAACTTTCATAGAGACCAGAAGACTGACCTTGCTCCCGTTTTCTCAAACCCCACATTATCTTTCTTGGTATGAAGTTTCTTAAATTCAGCATGCTCTGAATGTCTTGATGCTTCACTTAAGAGGAACAGGTCAATTCAGACAAGAAGCAACCAAAGTAAATTGAACTCTTTTGGTTGAAGTTCGTCAGCAGCTTTCCTTTAGAAGTTGTCTGAACTTTTGTTATAGTGTATTTTTGCACCTATCCCATCTGTAAGGATGAGACATGGCAATACTGAGGAGAAAGCTGCAGTCTACAGAGCATTGAGAATCTCGGAGAATCCTCAGTGATTTCCCCTACAGTATTTGGACAAGCTGATGAACTGTAGCCTGATTATCCAAATCAAACATGCAACTCAAGGTTGGGTTAATTACAATGAATACTGCTGCAAGAAGGTATTATAGTCAAGGCAATCCAGACAACTTTTCAATATCATGATGTAAACAGAGCAGCTATCACAATTCATTCACAAGACCCAACTCCCATTCACATCAGCTGGGAGAATCCCTCTGGCTTTCTTTTGATCAAATCATACCATTTGCAGCCAGTTAACATCTCCAATAAGGAATAAAAATGAAAATGTCCAGTTTTACTAGAAAATCAGATCATCTTCATTCTCAAACACAAGAAAATAACTAGTGTTGGCAAATGGTGCAGTGCTTTTTTCAGTATCATTACATGTGATATATCAATTCTAAGAATTCCCTGGGAAAATTATTTTTGTATCACGTTTTCTTTGTCACAGTATCAAACTTTGCATTCTGTATCTATCTTAAAAAAAACCCCAAAAACTAAAGGTCACAAGCCAGGGTTGTTAAAGAATAAACCAAACAAAAGAAAAACACCCCAACCCCCTCCCCTTCAGTAAAAATGTAGTCTGTCATAGAGAAGCATGATAACCATTCCTCAGTCCTGAGCCACAGAAAGAATTTTACAGTCTTCAATGGCCAATATGGAGTGACATTAACTTTTGTGACCCAGCACAATCACCGAAATGGCAATAATTTCACAGATTGTTTGAAAATTCAGCTTCTAAGAGAAAAACTGCTTTCCGTCTTGCAGGTCTAACAGCTACTGAACTGCAGCTCTGTGGCTAGTGGAGATACTTCTTTGGCCAAAATAATTTTTTCAAAACCCAACTGGCATATTTATTGAAACGGTTGTTTAAATTAAGAGAAACATACAGAATGACTACATAATACTCTCTTCCACAGATCTCATATCTACAGTAAAGTCAGCATCCACATGCTCCACAACTGTAGCTGGCAGTCAAAGACTATGAGCTTTATCTTCCATATACTCTCAGTGCTCTTCTTCTAGACTATCTGACCAGCACCAGTGCCCAGATCAGCAGAACTGATGTGACCCTTAATTTCTTTCAGAAAATCAATCCAATGCATTAATGGCTGGATTAATGTTATTATCTCTACAAATTCTGCCCTTAAGACTCCTGCAAGCTACCTCCTACTTCATGGGTTTCAGACAACTGGATACAGCCAAATAAAACACTCTAAAATGTAATACTGTCTGTTGAAAACAAATGCTATTCAAAACAAAAGGATGTCTTTCTTTATTTTTAAAATTACTACACATGACTTGACATGATTCATTATCCAATTTCCAATGATCTGACCTGTTTCCCAGTTGGAATTTCTGCTCTGGATCAGCCAATTTGATGGGACCTTACATGGTAAAGACTAGAGAACAAGGACTGCACAGGAGGAGTAAAAGCTTCTTGTGTATCTTGAGTTCACAGTCAGGACTGCTGTCTCATGAGACTCACTGCTGTGCATTTATTAATTACAGAGTTCTTGAAATCAATGCACTAAGCAAGGTATTTATGTATTTTAAAACAACCCTGGTTATTTTTTTGAGTTTGGCTGGTCACCTGCAACACAGCTTATTTGGAAATGCATTAATGACCAATCTGTGTCCTGCCTTTCCTTTATAGATGGTACAACTGGCACCTGTTGATGACTTGCTTTTTTTATCTTAAGGAAATTGCTCCATAGGAACTATTTTCACTTGCCATTCTCAAACGTCACTGTGCAAGAGGAGAGCTCATCAGCCCCTTAGGATGGGAATAGGAGCTTTGAATTTGCTTGAGCATTAGGGTAGCTTACCTGGCAGCTTCTACACTGCCTGAGGGGAATCAGGGACACATTCCCAATACATACACCTGTTTTTCCCCTAAGAATTTTTAAATAGACTCACTGTAGAGCTTTCCAACCCTTTTTAGAAACCTTGTTTTCATGTAGTAGATTTACCCAGTCTTAATGTCATTACAAAACAATCAGAATCAAAGCCATTTCAGAAAGCATAGGGGAGAAGCTGTATTAAGATAGTGGGATCAAAACTACTTTAGCTGCTGAAGATAGTCTTAGAAGGGGGGGGGAAAGGCAATTCAGGAATACACGGAAGGACCTGTAGCATAACTATTAAATTTCTAACAACATACACGGAAATCAGCACAGAGGACAGTGACCTGGAAGCACAAGCTATTTATCTGAACAGTTTAATGTAATGTGTTTATCTTTGGAAATGTTTTAGTATTTTCAATATATTTACCTTCTGCAATGCGGACACTTAAAACAAGCTAAAAACATATTTCTAGGCAGCTTAACATATTCCTTTGTACAGATACAAAGCTCAATTTTTTTTTTTTTAATAAAAGGGCTCCACATGTTGAAAGAGAGGGCTCTGTTTCACATTTTGGCAGAGGGGCAAAGAGTTTGAAAAATTATATTGATGCTAACTGAGCCAAAAGGTGTTTCAGACTTTCAACAGAAAATGCACACAGAACTATTCTTGCCCACAGGGTGAGAATTGGCAGCTAATCACTTAAAAAAACCCCACAAAACCACAACAGGAAAAGTGCTCCAAAATTAATTACTAGCATATTTTTATGCCATACTTATCACATTCTCTGTCTTGGCAGGCAAAACTATTCTGGGGGGGTATCAGTTCTACATTTCTGACTTCTGTGGAAAAAAATACGTGAACGGTTTTAAAATTTAATATCAGCCTGGCTTCAAATAAAAAAGTTAGTTGTCCATCATTTTTACATTTTCTAAATGACTGGGTCAATCAAATGCCAGATGAACTGTACAGCACATAAAAGCTGGACACTAAAGCCTCTGTATTTATCTTCCATAACCTTCCTGCCAAACCTAATATTCATTACTACTTTGTTATGGTGTTTCAGGTATGAAGAAGCAGGATCATCTCCAAATGATAATCTAACCTCCATGATCCACTGACTCTGATATTTCACACACACAGCCATCAGCTAGGTCGCAGACAGTGAACTGCAAATGTAAGCCTTCTTGATGTAATCCAATAATAACATCCCTCGGTACTTCAACACAAAATCTGAACTGAAGGCATCAGGCATCTGTCCTGTAACTCCAAGTCCCTTTTCTCTCTTTTTGATATTGACAGTCAGTTATGCAACTGCTTAATAACATTAGTCCTGCTCAGAGATTTCTACTTTTAAGGGAGTAACATCTGCATTACAACAAACATTCATCCCAGTACTTCTTCCTAAAGAAGCGATCCTTCAACTATCTCCGGCTACCTTGAGTGGTGAAATTGAAGAGTGCAGGTTTATCTCGCCCATTTGGTAACTTGACATTTGGGTCCCGTAGTTCATCGAAGAAAGAGTGTGCACAGGCCTCCAGGGGAGTCAGGCGGGCAGTGGGGGTGTACTCCAACAGACGGCTACATAGCGCGATCGCTTCTGGTGGAGTGCGGGGCCGGAAGACCTAAAAGAACAACAAGAAAACAAGCAAGGAGAAAGGGGTTGTCTGGGTATACTTCTTTGTTGACCAGAAGCAAGTCAGCGCAATTAAACCTCTCGCTGCCCAGCAAGCTGGAAGAAACTTGCATTTTGTGCTAATCAAAGTCCTGCAGTAACTATGGGAAAATCCAGTTCCTGGGGTTGAGAAAGGGTTAATTGCAACGTCTTGCACTAGAGTGAAGGTGCAATGCCAGCAAGAGACTTTATGAGAGCGCACTCAGAAAAACAACTTTGAGAATGAAGGGGAAACTCATTCAAAAAATCATGATGAACACACACAGGTGCTACCAGCCATGCATATGGGGTGGAGTGAAGGTGGGGAGGAGGGTTGAAATGAGCAGGATTCACTGAATATAAAAATATAACAAAGCCCCGCTACAGTTCTGGGTTGTTTTTTTTCTGGCTAGTGCATGAAGTCTTACTAACACAGACTTTTGCAGGCAGGCAGGTCAGATTGTTGCTATGGAGGCTGCTGTTCAACTTTGGAGAACAACAAGGAAAACACGGGTGGGGTTGCAGGAAATGTCTAGCTCCAATTTGCAAGTTACTCCTTCTGCGACCTTATTCTGGCAAGTCTCTCTTGTAAATTTACTGGGATAATTCCTGCACATTTGGTATTTGTAAGGACAGCTGAAAATTGCATCAAGAAAACCAACTATTTTACTCTAACAGATTTTTACCTTGAGTGATTACAAAAAGGAGTTCTTCACTGCAGCTTTGTTTTAAACCTCTAAGGATGGTTCTACCCACTGCCAATCACACTCCCATCCTCCTTTCTCATGACATCATTAAGCAAAATAGGAGGTAATAATGTACGTAACCTGGATGGCCTCCTCAAGCATTTGCCTCTTGCTATGTTGCAGGTGATATGCAGTTTGGGGAAAAGGGAGTAGGGTGGGCACGAGTGTTAAGTTCTGATGCCAGCATTTTTGGTGAAAACTGAGCTAATCCAAAATGCCTTTGCACCAGTGCAGGTGAACTCAAGCCACACAGCACCAAGGAGCAAGGAAAACAAAAAAGGCATGACATGGTAGTTTATCACAGATGAGGAACTTGCACAGGCACTCCTTTGGTAGGTTTTAAACCAGACATATATGCTCTTTTGCATGAGAATCAAACACAAATGTCAAGTTCTGCAGGGACTGAAATTTTATTCCCTTGGTGCCCATCTGGGTCAGGAGCATTAAGGTTTGCTGCAGTGTGTGCTGTACTAACTTGTATGGCAAGGAATCCTGACTCAGGGAGTCAAGGAGCCAGGTATAAGAAGAGCTGACTTTATTCCTACTATGAGGTTATTGCAAAACAAACTGAAAATGTTTTTGCACAAGGCCTATAATGACAAAAAGGAAGGCTTTAGCTTAACGCTGCTGGCAGAGAACCTCTACTGACCACTGTGCCATCTATGCAGGGTCATGTGAAGGGGCAGCAGAAGCAGCTTTGTGCCTGCTGCCTGCAGAGCTCGGATTGCTGGCCACAGCACACAGCGGATACAATTATCACTCCCAAGACACGGCCTGACCTGAACAAAATCTAAGACTGTCTCCAATTAAAAAAAAACACCAGCCAATCTTGTGGCTTTCCCTCCCCTCTGCCCCCCACCCCACAGTGAGTAGCACAAATGAGTATGTCTTGAGGTAAATCCACAGAAGTGAAGTTGTTTTATATTTAAAATAAGGTAAAACTACTGAGGTGTCCCTCATGCACCTTAGCAGTGATACTTTAACAGGACTGATTTACCACAGCTTGAAACTTAAGTACTTCACTCTTAGCTGTGTTTTTTCCCCTCAGAACAGCTCACATGACAGCCACTATAGCTTTTGAAAAGAAAACCACTTTTTTTCCTTAGGTAAAGACCACAAGCCAAGCCCTTATGTTGACCAAATTAGTAGGCAGTCAGTCACAAATCTGATATCTGTAAGAGGAGTACTTGCTTGTCCACTCTTAAACTCCTCATTTTCAAGTCCGTGAAACCCTAACATGTTTTCTAAACCCCTGGTATGAACTGCTCAGCCTGCTTTTATATCTGGAATTAAGTCACTTGGGATAGACAGTTCCTGAATTCTGCCCTAACTGCTTCAATCCAGGAAGGGGGGGAGGGGGGGAATGAGAAGGCCTCACAGGGCCTTCCCCTGCAACAAGTGGTGACTACCACATGAAGCAAGTTACAGGTCTGTGCCCATCTCATCTCTACCATCTTGTGTTACAGCATTCACCTGGCTGCTACCTCACAGATGTGGTCTGAACTCAAATATTCCACTTCTAGCATTTTGCCTTTTTTTTTTTTTAACAAAGCTAGGCCTAGTAATTTGAAAAAATGTTTAAGTACATACCCGTACTCCTGAGGTGAAATGTCCTGTTCCTGACGAGTCCTAAAGATGATAATGCAGTGAAATAATCCAAACAGGGGGAGTCAATCCAAAAGAGAATAGTCCAGCAAGGAAAAATATAGCCAATATTATAAGAAATCCATGGTGTGGGGGACATAGTAAATGTTTATACAATTAGAAACTTTAAACATCAGTCTCCATAGCAGCAAGTCCAACTTCACCACAGTGTATGCCAAAAAATTGATTGTGCAATGGTGAGGCATAGTATAGAAACATTTCTATATGAAATTTATGTTCCAATGCCAGTGCATTTACTAAAAAAATAAAAAAAATTGAAATCAAAACTTCAACTTGAACTAAAAGGGTAATTGAAATTCCCAAAGAATTTTCAGTCCTTGGTCCTGGATATAAACGTCCACAGAACCACATGGCCAGATTAGTTTGTCTCCAAAGGTTCATCCCACTTGTAAATCTGTCTCAGACACACAATGTAAACTTTTGGGTGGTTTTGGTTTTTTTTTTCAAAAAACCCAAACCCCTAGCAATTTATAATTTGTGTTGAAGTCAAAGTAAAAATCAAAGATCTGTACTTTAAATTTGGGTACTTTTAATTTGTGTGTGCTATGAGTACCTCAGGCCGCCGCGGATTATTCTCCATTTTGGATTGACTTCCCCCGCCACTGGATTTTGTTTGCTGGCGTTATCTCTTTAGGATTCTTCAGGAACTAGACGTACCACCTCAGGAGTGCGGGTATGGACTGAATTTCTTTCTACTGCGGGTTTATTCCCCCTCATACCCGTCGCACCCATTACTTAAGAAATTTTTTTCCCCTCAATTTGTCCCTCCCACCTCCCTTTTGAATAATGCCCTAAGAAATAAAAGCCAAACCCCTCTGCAGTCTTTTAGCTCTTCCCATTCAACACAGTTCCACCGGGAAAGCTGCCCAATTCACCCACCGAGAACTACGCGAGCAGCTGCCGCCCACGGCAACGGATACGCCAGCACTTCCATGCCACGGGGCATCGATGCCAAGGCAATGCTGGGCTGATGCTCCGTGGTGGAAGGGGTGGGAGGACAGATAGACAGTGGGACTCGTGAGCCATGAAGCCCTCGCACGTACGTCTCAGCAGGAGTTTAAAGTCTCTGTAGTTCTCAGTGAGGGAATCAATTTAGTAAATAATCCGCGGATTATTTTTAGTCTGCGGACTAAAATTTAGTGCACGGACTAAAATCCGGCCCATCGGAGCAAAGTCTGTCTCGGTCTAAAATACATCTGGGTGAAAGCAAAAGAAAATAAAATTAAAAAAAAGAAAGAAAAAGGAGAAAGGAAAATAAAAAAAAAAGGAAAAAGCTAAGTGCACAAAGTGTTTGGGCGGACTAACATTTAGTATGCAGACTAAATACGGCCGGGCAAAAGGCACAGCAAGGCCACAAACAAACAAACAAAAAAAAACCCCAACAAAAACAAATCAAAAATAAAACACTGACAGGAACTTTTAAAGCAATCAGATACTACCCCACCGGCGCAACAATTCATTTTTCTAAAATGAAACAAGACCTTGTGTAAGGCTATTTGTCCACAGGAGGGACCGAAGGCTCAAGTTTTCATTTTAAAAAATGAACCTGTTTTGGAGATAAACAAATGCAAAAAAAAAGGCTTTACATACAATATTCTTGAAGGAAAATTTGCACTTGAATAACTCAAAACCTCTTGTTTCTGCAAAGCAAATGAATTTCAGGCTGAGACCCAGGTTGCTGGTTTTTGTTTGTTTGGGATTTTTTTTGGATGAGCTACAAAAAAATCTCTTGAATGATCATGTCAAAGGGAAATGCTGACTCATCCAAAGCCACAGCTTTTGGTGCTTTTGTTGGTTTTCCCTCCCCCAATAAATCTGTACCTCACCAAAAAGCTGAGGGACCAGTGCAAGTTCTTTCTTTGTTCAGGCATGCTGGTGATGCTCAAACACAGACAGACCATAACAGCTAGTCAGCAGACATACTCCTCTCTCCTTTTCAAGTTGCACTGCTATCAGTGCAATTTTTTTTAAGTTACTCCCCCTTTATTTTTCTGGAACTACTACCACCTTCAACATTTCAAAAATGATTGCCAGGCTTAAATGCCCCTGGTGCACTATGTGGCTCTCATCCCCTAGTGACCTGAATTTAAATGAAGTCTTTGTGCACCAGCAGAGTGGTCACATTTTACCTTACTAATCTGAAAAAGTTCCTACCAGTGTAGCAGAGTTCATGCTCCTTCTGAATTTTATTTTTTTGCACACATGGAGAGACAAAAGAAAAAGGATGGAAAGCACAGAATTCTCCTATTTCACTTCACTCACATCAGCATTCAGTTCTCCAATAAAACCACATGGGGCAAGAGCTAAGTATTGTTTTACCAGAATAGTTGCTCTGACTTTCAGTTCATTGACATTCTTCAAACAAACTTTCCATGCACAACACAGAGCACGTCTTGGTCTAATTAAGCCCCAAAGCCAAAGCTTCACAATGTGATACCAAGGTGCTCTTCCAGTCAGTGTATATTAAAAGGCATGATTTCATGCCATCAACCACTGTGCGTTTTGCACGCAGATTGTGAATACTGCCCGCGTGCTGTGCTCCCTAAGAGAGCAGAGGCTTATGAAAATGACATCTGTTGCTAACACATCAAGTTGGTGACACCATGGTTAAAAATTTCCTCACCAGCTTCAGACTCATGCGCTTTGCCAAGAACCACCCACACCACCAGTTCAAGGCTGACAGTCTGTGCACATCTCCTTTCGGTTTGTAAGCATATTTTTTATGGCACATGAACATTATTAGGTAAGAGAGAAAGCTCCTCCCTTCAACCAAAAGCTTGTACTGTTTACAAGCAAAGTTACCAGATGTAGAACACAACCCTCAAATCAACTTTTTAAAAATGCAATCACACAATACGATTACTATGACCTTAGGATAGGAAGCGGTATTTTGATCAAGTTTAACACAATAAGGCTTATGATAAACGTGACACATTCACAAATACAAAAGGAGAGGGAAGAGACACAGAAGACAGCAACTTATGCACTGGGCTCTACCTGACACAAAAAACCCCAAAGCTGCATCAGAAGTTCTGCCCTTGGGACTGGTCTTGTTCCAAAGGTCTGAGAATTTCAGACTGAGATTTCTGAAATATGACATTTGGCTATTTTCACGTGCATAAAATCTACATTATAAAAATGAAGGTTAAAAAAAGTTTACAAAAGAGGCACTGGTGTTGGGAGTGATTTAAAAATATATATAAGCCCCCCAACTTCCATCTCTGATTAAATCTCTCTCTGTTTTTCTCTAAAAAGCAGCTGGGAAATAGTAAATGCCTTATTAATCAAGAGTCCCAGTCAGATGGCACTTAGACGGGGGAAAATGAAATAAAAAGAGAAGGGTTAAGTGGCTTACAAATGAGCCAACACAGAACTGGGAACAGGACCAGGAACCTGTCTCCAAAGCTACTTCTTGTTGAGACCACACACTTGTTACTGGGCTCCTTCCATTGAGGACCTGGTAGAGAAAAAATGAGCTAGCATTTATTACCCAGTGCATGTGCTCTGCTTCTATCGAGCTCTAAAGGAAAGCAACAAAGCTAAGCAGAACAAACAGCTCCCCTTCTTCTGAGACAGAACCCCCAAAAATATATTTCTGAAAGTGCTCTCAAGCCTCACTGGGACAGCCGCTATGAACAGCCTAGACAGATGTGCTGCAGTGTGATGGCTAAACAGATGGTACATTTTAAAAGACATGTTAAACTTCACATTTGATTTCTGAGTTGCACTGATGGAAATCAATTCTTAATGTTAAATTAGTCCTCACTCACTTACTGTTAAGCGATACTTTCTTTACTGCACACAAATTGGGCAGAGGCAGGGTAATTTACCACACAGCAAACCTGGCTTCTTTTCTTATGCTTTAGATGGAGATACCCCAATTCCCAAATCTTCGTTCGCGAAGCCTAGCCATGATGGAGATGGAGATAAGAGATTTACACTGTCAAAAATCATTGCTACTACAAAAGGAGCTGGCAAACATGAAAATGCCAGAAAAACTTGGTTTTTTTTCTTTTAAGTTAGTCTCCTGCAGAGTTGTTTCCACTCTTTGCTTGGAAAGTCATTATATGCCAAGTGAAAAACAGAACTGCATTCTTTAGAAAGAGGTCAGGGCATGGTTTCACAACAGGCACAAATCACCTCCAGTTTGCACTGGAAAAGACAGTTCTGCCCTTTTGGCCATGCACATTTGCCCTTGTCTCAACACTTGCAGTCTGGGCTGAATGGTCAGTCAGGTAAAGAAGGTGATGCAAATCCTGAACATTTGTGTTATTAAAGAGGTTTTTGCTGCTATGCAAACTGTAATATGTATCAGGAATATGCAGGTGGGAGGTGGAGAACTGACCCTGCTCCATGATGATCTCAATGCCAATGATGAAACTGCAACCAAAGAGACATCTCATCTCCACTGTACCTTTGTATCTCTACAAAAGATCAGACCCCAATCTCAGAAAGAAGAGTTTGCATTTTCAGCTTGAATTCAAGTGCAAGTCCACTGACAAGATTTCCGACAAAAATGCTTTTGCTTTCTTTTGTCATCAGTCATAATTAGAAGTGACAAAACGAGCTGTCTGTTTATCCATTTTACTGTTTAGTATTCTTCCTTGAATCTGCAGTATGAGCAGTCACTTTGGAAGCATTACAAGCAAAACAATCTGCTTAAGAACTAGACAAGAACAAGGAGAGCAGGAGCAGGACAGGATGAAGACATGAAACTGATTCTGGAGAGTGGAAAAACACGCTCATGAGAGAGATCAGCCTCTACATCCCAATCCTAGAGTATGGGGAAGATGACAGGACTGTCTGATACAAGCACAGAAATATTCAATATTCAAAGTAAAGTGATTAGTGTGCTAATCACAAAGAATACACACATACACGAGGATACAGAGACTAAAATATTTGGCAAGTATTTTATAGTATGAGCAGAAATTATTTTATAATACAGGCAGAAATACAGATCCTAAAGTCAATATCCAAAGCTACTCTATAATACAGCCAACCTTGATTCTGCACAACTTCAGCTGCAGCCAGAAGTGGTCAATTGCTTTGGCAAAGTGCTAGAAGGCATGAGCTACAGTCTCTAGTTTCATCTTAGACACTGTTTTCCTCTGCTGACTTGAAGACAGACAGAAAAGCACTCTGAACAGTATAAGTAATGAAAAACAAAAAAAAAAAGGAAGTGCTTACAAAACTGGGAGGAACCCTGCCCTAGTGTCCCACAACTTCATGGTGAAGGCAAAGTGCTGCAGAGAAAAGTCCTCATGTATTCATCCACAAGAGTGCACAGCAGAAGGGCAGAGATGCTCAAAACCAATCTAGACATGACAGTTTTTATCTCTCTCTCTTCCACTGCCAGATAAATGACTCTTGTCTTTTTCCATCTCAGCGCTGACTTGAAAATTATTAGTCCAACACCTATTCAGCTACCATAGATTTGGGGACGGTAAATCAATCCATTCTCTTTAGTACACTCAAATTTATCTCACCAGAAGTATATTTAAAAAATGCCTACAGGTTTGAACCATCTTGCAAGATTTTCAGAAGATCAGAAACAAAGGCCACCAAACCACAGCACACTGAAGAAACTCACTGTCCATTTTTAAGAGCTGCCTGCAGTGGAAACTGCTTCCATGTCTATATAATGGAGACAAGGCAGAGGTTAAGATTTGAGTAAAGGAAACTGTCTTTGCTTTTACAACCTGTTGTATTGTTCTGCTATCGTGAACCATGGGCATGCTTACAGCACATATATATAAATATGTACATATTTCATTATACTGCCATTATACCGGCAAACATGTGGCAGTATCCTTGGGTGGTGGGGAAAAAAAATACAAACAAGTAATTTCCCCCATGCAGAAGGGGCTTTAACTAAGTACTTATATTACATTTACTACGATCTTAGTCAAATGAGATCCTTTACTAGCTGGATGCAAGGGGAAAGGCAGGCTATCACAGACGAACATTTTATGTATTTCTGGAAATAATCACAGTACCTTCTTTGTTTGTCATCACCCCAAGGATTTGAGATCTGAAAGTAGCTTCTGAGTAATGCTAGGATAAAGGCCAGCTGTAATGGGGCCATGGTAAGAAACGTCCATCTACCACAAGCTCATGAAGCCTGCATACAGACCTTTTGTCAGCTGTCCCTCTGTCTCTGCCCCCTCCAAAAGGGCTGGAAGCTTCAGAGAAAGCTCACTGCCAAAGCTGAACTTCAACAGCCCTGTGATTTACAACCTTGTACTTGATCCCAGATTTTCTCCTTGGCCTTCCTGTCACACAGTTATACACTATAGGTGAAGCTTAGTCGGAAGAAGAGGAACAAGCATAAAGATTAGTAGCACAGATCAGACTGCACTTCCAAGAACAGAGAAGGCTCAAGGAGTTTAGGTGGCTGAAAGACACAAGCAAAAGTCTAACTAGTAAAAATGACAGCGACAAAATCTCCAGAAAGGACGGTAACTTTTATTTGATGAGTTGGTAACACTGGAAAAACTGGGCAGGTTTTCTGACCCAAGATATACTTGAAGACATGACTGTGTGTCTAAAAGCCTATCTATTTTTTTCTGACTGTTATCAGTCAGTCAAAAGCTATTCACACCCCTGAATTGCTTCTCTTATAACATGATGCTACTTACTTCACAGAGCAAGGCAGACAAGCCATAGGATGCGCCTCTATTAATACAAAATGTGAAGTGAAAACAAAGGGAGGTTTGGGTGAAAAGAACAGCTGCATTACTAAATTCAACACACTGGTATTCTGAAGAGGACCCCCCTGGCCAAAGAACTAAAATGTTGTGGATTCCTCCTTTTAAGACTGAGGTTGTAGGGTAGGGGTGCCAGAGGAGAAGAACAGAGAAGTTCTGTTTTGGAAGAATGGTTTGAAAGATTCCTGGAAAGTCTGGATTCTCTTTTCTTTGGGTAGCCAGGGACATGCTGAACTCCCATCGTCATCTGCCTCATGCACATAAACTGGTATAAAACCACACAGGTGTCTGGGCAACACAGAACCATACTGGAGATTAGAGAGAGGTCTCTGTATGTTTTATAACAAGAGATTCCAGCTCTTAAGTTACAAAAGTACTTCAATCTCAAATGGTCAACAGATTGAAAACCAGTCTGCAAACAGTCTGCATTGTACTCTTATATTATTGCTGTAGCACAGAAAAATATTTTTAGAGGTTTTTTGACTTCTTTCATAATCTATGAAGAAATGGTTAAAGATTAAACCTTGTCAATTTGAGATCTCTTTCTTCACACTACTACATCTCACTGCCTATCAATACTGTATTAGGATGATACCAATCCACTTCTACTAAAAAGTCTAAGATGGATCTATGAAGGGAGACTTCAAATTTCCACAAAGCTTGTGCTCAAAATTCCAATTTCAGCCTGAAACTTACTGAATCTGCAAAACAATATTCCTTCATGGACTTGTCTGTATCCAGTCTTTCTCTGGCTCTTTGAAAAACCCAGAATTTATTTCATTCCACTATAGCACCAGCCATCATTCTTCTTCACCTAGCAGGTAACAGCAAATGTAGCAGATTACACCATCACAGCAACACTGAGTAGGAAAGTAACATACTTAAGCCTGCCAGAAATATCTAAAAGAACAGACCAGAACCAGATACATCCAACCGAAGTCAGCACCACAGAATTTCAGATGCAACTTATAGATACTACAGCTTCCAAAGAAAATTCTTAATTGCCTTCTACACACACTTTTGCAGACCAAGAAAGTTCCCTGAAAACAGGAGCAAACCAAAGACCTTACTTTTGTATAGATTACTGGCCTGAAAGCAAGCAGTTACAGACTGCATACTGGGCATCTCAACTGCATGAAATTAACTCCTAGGACCTACAAACTCCTCGACTTTGACAAATGCACATTGTATTAAACACCACAAGGAGAATGCTCTTGTGTCCAAGAGCTTAT
Source organism: Corapipo altera (assembly GCF_003945725.1). NCBI lineage: Eukaryota > Metazoa > Chordata > Aves > Passeriformes > Pipridae > Corapipo > Corapipo altera. The sequence continues at coordinate 5,054,974 of NW_020884910.1, forward strand.
AGCTGGGAGTTACTATATTCTCAGTAATTCTCTCTCAAACATGCTGAAAACTAGCTGCTTGGAAGATTTTCCACACAAAAAACATCTTTAACTTCTGTCTGCTGAATCCTCTGGTCATAACTACTCCACAAGAATAACGACCTTCTATCTAGTGTAATCTTCAGTAATTCTTCAGCTTAGATGGCAAGGATTTGTGCCTTTGAAGTGGCAACCTAAAGTTCAAGTCCTGTTGTAAACTACCTGTAGGACTATAGTTACATACACAGTTGTAACGAAAAAAAAACCCCAAACCAAACGACGAGTAACAATATTTGCACTTTCACTTCTTCAGTCCTTCCTTTTCTTTCAAAGTCAGAGCTCTAAAGAAGTTTTTCCTCACACACCTTTCAATTCTAAGATACAGAAGCTCCAATAGGATTGCATATGCTCACTAACATGTCATCAGATGTTATCCCAATATAACTGGGTAAGAAACACCAATTCTACATATTACTGCTAAAATCTTTCACATCTCAACATGCTCAAAATGTCGAAAGGGAAGGATCCTGAGAAGTAATACACTGAGAGGATAAGCATTGTTACCAACACCATGCTGGATAATCCATTTTGTTAATTTAGCATTTGCATAATAAGTACAGATCTCATAAATGAAGTATCATGTAACCCAACTGTAATTAACTGGTTTAAATCCTATTCTACACCCAGTTGACATCAGGAAGAGCTGTGTGCAGAATGACTTGAGAATGAGAAGCTACGCTGCAAGCACAACTCTTCAGAACTAATTGTGCGTTAATGGAGAATGCAGATTTGATCTTCTGGCAAGCTCCTCTCAATTCTTTCTAATTGACTTAATTTCACTTGTGATCCTTTACAACAACCCAAAAGCATTCTTTATAAATAGAACGAAGTCTCAGTCTTTTCTTGAAGCTTCCATTTGCCAAAAGATCTCTGCTGTGGTCTAACAGACCATCGGGTGCACACAGATGATTCTTAAGACTGTTCAGGCGTAAGATGAGTTGTACAGATCAGATGCTTAACTCTGTGTTCTACAGTACATCTCTGCACTTGTACTCCACTGCATATTAATTTAACCCCCTCTAATCCAAACACCTTTAATGCAGGAATTCAGATGCAACTCTAATATTCAGTGCTACAAGGTTTTTGGATTTATTTTTGTGATTTTTATCATGATGCAATTCAAAACTGAAGAGACCGCTCCCAGAGACTTCTGTCTTAATTTTTTCCCTTGTTAACATAAAGCCTTGCTGGATCTACTGAGCTCCCATGCTATTATACATCACTTAACCAAGACACATAAAATAAGTCTGATATGGAAATGCAAACAAGGAATTAGTGGGGAAAAGGAGAATTCACGTGGTACATGACTCATTGGAGAATCTGTCGCAAAAATACTGACATGTAGTACCTGCCCTAACATGTACCTATCGTGTACATGGTCTCCTATCAACTAGCTTTAATTAGTTTATTCAGAGTTTCTACCACAACAGAGCATTTGGTCCAAAAGAATCTGACCTGACCATGTGTTCAGCTAGGAATGCAATCCTTCCATGCATAGATATTACTTTCTTAGCAGAAGGAAACCTGAGTGTTGAGATATGATGAAAATACCCTATATCAGACATTCCTCAAGTAGCAAAAATAAAACATTAACTACCCAGGCTTCAATTGTTTAAGACACAATATTTTATTTATTCCACACCCAAGAGGCTAACTAAATGATTGTTACTCTGTCCCAAGTCAAATATTCATCATTCCTTGATATGTGGAAGACTGATTAATTGTGTAGCAATATATTTGTTTCCATGCTAGCAGCTTCCTTTTTGATCGTGGAGGTTATAATACTGTCTGCACGTACTGCATTGGTGTCTCCCTGTGAAATCTAGGTAATAAGAAACCTTAAGAAGTAACTCCAAGAAAAAACACCCCCCTCAACAGCAAACCTACAGGAGTACAAACAGAATATTATCTATGAGTGAAGCAGTGACTGTCAGCCCTCTTCACAATATGTAACAGTATTACAAAAGCGTCATATGTATCACTGGAACATTTTCTCATTTCTGTGTGACTTCTGTGCACATCAATTTATACCATGACAGGATGTAGATATATTGCAATCTGCTATAAACACACAGACACCGTTGTTAAAACAAAAAATAACCCACCTATAGGCAACCTCAAAACCCCCAGACCAATATACATTACAGTGCACTCCTTCAATACCGTCTTCTCCCCAGCTACATCTAAAGTTTGCAGGTCCCCAGCTTATTCAAAGGCACCCAGTTTAGACTGAAAACCACCAAATCACTGACCAAACTGAACTCCTTGAATTTTTACTTTGAGCCCATGTCTTTATAATTCAGATCATATAGACTCACCTTAGTCCATGGATGTGCCTTAATCTGAGGAAATTTGAATTCAGTATAGTTTGGATTCATTTCTCTAATTTGCTCCCTTGTAGGCGTTCCCAGAACCTAGACAGGAGAGAGAAAAGAAGGCAAATTGTTAAGATACACTTCATATTCATACAGTAATGAAGACTGAAGTATAACCTATCAGACATTAAGAAAACTGAAGTCAAGCTGTGTAACTAGTAAGTTAATATAGGCTTGAGAGCAAAATAACAAAACTTTTGCTCCCAGGAGAGGGAGGTCCCCTCTCTGGGCAATCTGCTCCATTCTTTGACCACCCTTCACAGTAAAAAAATGTGTTCTACTCTGTGCCTCTGCCACTTGCCCAGTCAGTGGGCAACACTGAGAAGAGCCTGGTTGTTTCTTCTTCCCTCCCACCACAAGGTATTTATAGACATTGATGAGACCCCCTTGAGCCCCCTCTGCTTCAGGTTGAACAGTGCCAGCTCTTGCAACCTCTCCTCATCTGACAGGTGTGCCAGTTCCTTCATCGTCTTAGTGGCCCTTGCTCCAACTTCAGGAGTCACTTGCTGGCAATTCAGTTCATGCTCCAAGTTCAGCGTCGAAAAATTAATTATCTTCTACACTTTTCATGAAATTCAAGCATCTTTCTCAAACTTACTGATATTTCAATAGGGAAGAGAGTTCACTCTACATTGTTATAAAACAGTACCACCAAACACATTCAGGGTTGCAGTTCACTGCACATGGTTGATTAAGGATCAGACCAGTAGCACAGACTGATTTTACAAGCCATGAACAAACTTATAAGATCAGTCAGTTACTGCTGAGCCAAGCCAGACACGTTCTCCCCATTACCCTACAAACAAAACTGTGTGGGTTTGGGTGGTGTTTCCCTACCTCAGTATTTCCACATGGAAGACAGACTCAGTTTAAATCTAACCTGGAAGCATCTAAAGGGCATACCACCCCTGTTTTACTTTCACCAAGTTGTATTTCTCGTTCCCAGAATCTGCACAATGTTATTTATAGATGCAAATCAGTAGTTGTATGAGAAATAACACAACTGCACATCTCTTTGTAGGGGTGGATATATTTTGAAAGGATTTCAGAAATCCCTTGAGGGAATAGGCCAGACAATATGGCATCAGTGCTTTCTGTTCGGTTAGCACTAAGTGTGAGAGCACCATTGTCTTTCAGCTATATAAAAAACTTGCAAAGTATGTTCAAGAAATCCTGTTGTTTTCTGCTTGCACCCAGTTGCTGGGCATCTTTTTGCTCTGCAGAGGAGATGGCAGAAGGCAGGAGTTGCTCCTCTGTGCTGAGCTCACGCTCACCTTCCTATAGGAAACCTGTAGCCATGCCAATCTGGCCCTGTGATAAATCTCTTGCCATACAGATTAGCATAATGTTATCACCTCATCTCATCAGACTGCACTGTCACCACCAGGCAACAAATGATCCACAATGATGTTAGGCACTCTGCCTTACTGGTTGATGGAGAAATATCTGGTTACAAAATCATATATCTGTGTACATTTTCATACTGTTAGAAGAGTGGAAATTACAAAAATGCACTCTAAAAAGTCAGGTAAAGGGTAAAAGAGCAAAGTAATTGCTGTTGGAGTAACTTGTGCAACAGAGAAACTATTATCAGGTATTATGAATGGAACTTGATATCTCTTTGCTATTTAAAATATGAGTTGCGTGACACAAACTAAAATCCTACCCACAAAGCAACCTTTTAAATAAAGAGTAGCAGCAGAAGAAATAAACCCTTCGACTTGTTCAGACAGTTGCTTCTTGGATAATGAATTTGACCAACAAGTTGTACAAAACAAATGATCACGTTTTGTACACCTTGGCATTCGTAGGGATTTAAAACCTAAGAGCCAAGGGTTCCTCTCAGAGCTGACACAGAAGGGTTTTCTGGGTATATCTGAAAACGTTGGTTTTGTTCAGGTGGTAAAAAAAGAGGGTGTTTGCAGGATTCCATACCTTTTGCTCAACTTTCAAAGGAAAAAAAAGCTAACAGGAAAACGTGCCCTTTCTCTGCTCGTTTTCTGTCCGGCACCCACCAGATCATCAGCCACACAGCTCCTGCCAAGATGGTGCTGCTCTCAAAGCTTTGATGACCATCACTCTCAAAGCTTTCCAATTCTAAAAGATGAGGGGATTTCATATCCCCAAATATTATTTTCATCCTGATTCAGGATAAATGTAATTTACGAAACCTTGGAAGTTTTTTTGATTACTTAAATTAACTTCCTGAAAACCGACAGGCAACTTGCTCTCTCATCATTTCTAGAAGTTGTTTTCATGCCTCCCTCATATAAACAGGACTTTTTTAAAAGCATGTTTACCTTCTTTACCCCTTTCCTCCTCAAAAAATTCCTTTAACAGCTTTTCTGAGAAGAAGCAAAGAGTAGATTTATTTTTAATATAGCCAAAATTCATCAAACTGGCTCAGTTGCCAAGGCTGCTCAGAACAGGAACCCACACAGTGCAAGTATATTTAAAGAATGTCTTCTAGCATCAGAGAGAATCCAGATTAGATAGGCAAGGGCAATTTCACGGTAGAAGCCACAGACAATGTCTATTCACACATTTCTCTGTGTGAATCCAGAGAAAAACAGAAACACAGCTGTGAATCTAGATGAGGTAAGGGAGCAACAGGCATCTAAGAAACAGCACTTAAGGTCTCATAAATGATTAGAAAAGAAGGTACTGAAGAGGGATCATGGTGGCTGCAAGAAGAGATCATCTGACCTTTCAGCTACAAAGCAACCTTTGACACATGAAATAACTGTACAAAAGGAAAAGTGACTTATATTAGCTACTCAGTGTATTTACTTTGTTCTCTCTGGACTGTAAAACCAGATTGCGCTTCCAATTTGTACTGAAAGTACATTAAAGGAGGAAAAAAAAAGAACCACAAAACAACACATCCTGAATCCCATCCTAAAACCAAAAGGGAAGTAGATTGGAAGAAGTGTTAACGACTGTGTCAAATTCAAATTACAATCCAGAAGAGTGGAACGAATAAAGTGATAAACTGTACAATTGTACCAGTACTTGACATATCTTGAAGAGGTCCTGTAGTGGATCTCTCCTCACTCCTCAACACACCAACACTGTTTGTTACATTATTTTGAAATTGTACCTCACTGATTCACACTGAATTTTCAGTATATTAGGAATACCTTCAAGTAACCTTGGTAACAGCAATCATTTAAGTTGTTGCAAAAATTGGTCAAAGCTCTTCTTTTAAAAAATCATATATGTGACTGCTCTTTCTGTTTGAAATGGAAAGGAGAAGCATGAATTACTTCACACATTTTTGGCAGAATTACTCCATGAAACAGCTGTTCTTGCTATACCAATTCTGAAAATACTATGGAGCAGATGTACTTGGAGTTTTCACAGAATCACAGAACGGTTGAGGCTGGAAGGGTCCTCAGGAGGTCACCCAGTCCAAACCCCCTGCACAAACAGCATTGTCAAGAGTCAACTGCCCAAGACCATGTCCAGATAGGCTCTGAGTATCTCCAGGGATGGAGACTCTACAGCCTCTCTGGGCAACATGTTCCAGTGTTTACCACCCTGACAGCAGAAACTGGTTTTGTTCAGATTGAATTTCATGTGTTTTAATTTGTGCCCATTCTTCTTGTCCTGTCATGGGATGCCAAAGAAAAGAGGTTGGCTCCCTCTTGTTTGCACCTTCCCTTCACATATTCTGTACACTGGTAAGATCCCCACCGATCCTGCAAAAGTCGGAGAGCTCCTGAGAAATACAGGGTCCAATACTGAATTATTCAGGTCATTGCAGATTAGCACATGCTATTCCACTTCTTGGGGAGTCTTATGAAAAGTGGTATTGTCAAGGAAAAAGTTGGATTTTTTTTTTATTTGGCACTTAAAAAAAAAAAAAAAGAAAGAAAACCAAAGTAAGTACTGCAATAATAAAAATGTAGTTGTCTGATGGAATCAACTATAACTGGAATGAAGACTAAACTTTCAAATGAATCAAGTGGAATCTACATGAGACTACAAGGCATCTTTCTGCAAGTGAAGGTAACAGGTCAACTAGTCTTGCTCTTCATTCGCGATTGGTCATCATCACCTCTTAAATAAAAAAAAAGAAACATTATCTACTAAGATTAACTAAAGAATACACTTTCTGAGAAGGCAGAAACTGCTCTGGTTCTCCTGGAACAAAAATAGAACACAACAGGTTTCACAGTATTTTCTGTCAAGTTTTTCCCTTGGCATTAATCTGTAATAGATGAAGCTCCCCAAAGAATTTTTAATCCAAGAACAGGGTTCATGGAGGTAGGGCAATGGTATGTATCCTCCTGCAATTAAAGAAAAGCTACAGTTCACAATAATGTCTTCCTTACCAAACAAGAAGGGGGAGATTTATGAACCTGGAATAAGCCCTGTGCTCCACTACAAATAGCATAAAGATATTAATTTTATGTTCTTGCAATCAAACTTTCAAAGGAGAAAAAGATGGATGATATTCAGCTCCAAAAGACACCTTAGTTACGCCCCAATACCAAGACAGCTGCTGTCCACACATGGCTTCACTATGCAAAACTGCGCTGAGTCATTTATGACCAAACCCACACTGTTGCAACAGCAGAGGAAAAGGAAACTGCCAAGGGTTTCAACAAATCCCAGTGGAATAAAAAGCCCTTTACGACAACCATTATTACTGCTGAACCTCTGCCAAAATGTAGAAATCAGTTTAGAAGCGTAAGGACACCAAGGGTTCAGAAGCTCCAGCTGGTAATGACTGAACTAGAGAGAGAAGGTGGTTATATTTAAATCAGAAAGCTCTACAAAACCATGGTTGCAGTGCTGTAGTGATCTTCCCTGGGAGAATGGTGCAAGTTTATAAGGAAACATGTTCCTAAAAGTCTGATGTTTATGGTTTACCAGATGGGATAATTAATACTTCTGCAAGCATGACTGCACCTCTTTAGAAAGTTGTGAGAGGTGTGCCAAATAGTTTTTAAAAAAATTCATGGCGTAGGCATCTCAAGCAGTAAACATGGGTCAGCTTGAAATAATACTTCAAGAGGTTTGTGGTAGAAAGCAAAACAAACTTACCCACTTTATCTACACTTCCTTTCAAAAACCCTTGTCAAACAATGAAAGCCAACTAAATATAGAGATTTCTTCTATTCACAAGCACAAGAGGAGCTATACATCAGGAATAGGAAGATACCCATTGTCACCGCTGACATCAATATAATTGCTCATCAACTTTTTTTTACACTGCCTGCCTGCAAGCACTGGAAGTGATGAATTACATGAGGCACAGAAACAGCCAAGTTGTGATGTGGGGGGACATCAGGGAAAAAAAAAAGTCAGGAGACTTCCCCTAGGGCTGAGGACAGAACACCCATGTGAAAGCCCATGTCAGATGCAGGTAGGTCATCAGCACAGGACCACATCCAATAAAATGAAACACACTCTCCTACAGTTTATTCTCCCGGAAGAGATGGTTCCTCTCTCCCCATTAACTACTATGACTGGATTTATTTTATTTCAGAAACTGAGCCCAAAATAGTACCTTGACATTTGAGCATGAGCCATATATTATAATTGCAGTCTATACTTAGCATTAGGCTCAGTAAAACTGTCAAGAGCCCAAAAAGTTACACATGAATAGGATTCCTGATACTACTGAGCTTGTTTTTTCCATACATTTTTTTCCCCTTGCTCCCCCTTACCCACAGAACTATGAGAAGAAGATTTTATTATTCCTCCTAAATTACCATGAAATGCCAGTTTTGGTGCAAGAAATAATCACACAGTGCAGTAGGAACCAAAAAACTCAAACTGAACACCACCCCCCACCCCCATCTCCCATTCCTTTCCTGCAGTTTTCACAAGTTAGTTGATTCATCTCATATACTCTAAATAGCAGCATATGGAAAAATATTTCCAGCAAAGAAAACGCAAGGCAGATTGGCAGGTGCTGCCCTCCCCATGTCCAGGGCTGCTCAGACAATTACTGCTGCTTCATTCTTCTGAAAAAGATAGTTTTTTTGAGGAGTAGGGGGAAGGTACTAAACGAAAACCTTCAGGAGATAATTATCTTGGAAACAAAACAATTATACTTCTGAGAGTCACTTTTTGCAGGGGGAATAAATAGCAACCACTGTCTGCGGGAACTCTGCTTGAAGATGTTTTAGTCTGGGGGCATATCCCAGACAGTTTTACCTTGATGGTTCTGGAAAGCTGCTAGAGCTCAGGGGGTCAAGAACATCCCCAGAATGCCAAGCATTCACAGGGAGCACGGCAGTCCTGCAGACACCACTGCTTCACTGCAGGCTGTGTGCACAAGATTGGATATTTATGAAGGAGTCTGTCCTGACTGCAACTCAAAAAAAAAAACCAAACCCAAACTCGCTCCTGAGGTCTAAGAGTTCCTTCTTTCAAGCTGCATTCAGCAGGATCTGACTTGCACAGTGGATTTTAAATAAGGAAGTGGCAACTGCAACCCTCCCGGGCCACTGGAAGAATCCATCAGGTACAAGACTGTACGACCGCTCTGAGGCAGTAGTGTTTACTTGTACATAATTTCCTTATGTGGCCACTGATGAAATCCACACTGTCACTGTGCCCGCTTCAGAAGACAAGCACATTTCTGAAGGTGATGTCACTTGAAAGCCAGTAGGAGCATGAATTTTAATGAGTATATTGGGTTACCCACTTGAGATATCCCAGCGATGGGACAACCTAACATTTGGAATAGCTAGCAAGAGCTAAAAACAGGGAGGGAAAGTCACCATTCAAGATGAAAATTTGGAAAAAGCACTGCACATGATTTCTCTTCTGTAATAGCATAAGTATTCAACGAGAATGTACTCTGGTTAAATTATTTCTTCAGATGAAGCTCCAAGACAGTATTTCCCCATATCAAATATCATTTTGTCAGGGTAAGTGGTTATAGATCTCTCGTTCCAAGCCAGATTGAGAACATCTGGAAAGACCACATTTAAAGAAATAGGAAAAAGACAAAGAAGCTTAAAAGAAGGGAACTGTCTTTTGATTCACACGGATGTGATGCTGTGGTTCTAGAGGGGCACAGTTTTCCAGAGCAGTTTGCAAATATGCAGTAAGTCTGGAGAAACTCCAGGTGCAACTGGATAGAGAAGATCTTGCAAGACTGCTTGAAATTAAACTACATGAAGGTTGCTGAAAGTGAGTCAAAATCTGTCAAGAGCCAAAAATGCTTGTGATGCAGCAAGGGACTGAAGATGTTGGGCAAACGGCTGCAGGAAGGACGATCTGTGCCAACTGACGTATAACAGAAATTCTATTTTCATGAACACAGCTACCAAGGGGATATCATCAAGAACTGCATAAGAAAGGAGGATTAGTTTGATGTGATGGCATTTTGAAGTCATCATTATCCAGTCTAATGCAAAAAACTTCATAGCCAGGTGTAGTATCCACTTGCTGTGTTGCAAAATGAACTCTGAATAATCAAAGCTGAGTAAGCAACTGAAGAGACAACTGAAAAATTTATCTTGGCTCAAAAAAATGGACAAGTGTGACTGTGACTCAGTCATCTGGAATTGATAAGAACCAGCAGTAAAGTTTCTAAGCTGACCTCTCTTGCAGTGGAATTGAGTAAATTTAAGGGATAAAAGTAAGATGTATTTCCAAATGTGGGGATAAATATTTTCTTCCTATAGCCCTTTTTGGGAGTTCAAAATACTCCATTTTCCTGGCCTCTAAGTTTCAGACATACAGTTCCAACAAAGCTACCTGGAGAGCATGACTCCAAGACAGTCAAAAAGCAGTTCACAGGTCCCAGCCTGCAACCCTCTATCAAGTTCTCTGCTGTTCTACAAGTGCTTCACTTCTCCTACAGCCAGCTAGCTAACAAATGTTACGATGAAAGCTTTAAATACTAGTATTCTGTGACAGCAAAGGGAAGAGGTGGACACCATCTATCATATTTTTTTAACTAATCCTACTCTAAAGGAAATCTTATACAACATGACATTTGACATGCTGCACCCAAGATTTAACATTTCTGGTAATTTTTATGTTGCAGGACTGCTTATGTCTTCAGCTGTATTGAGGCTGGAAACCCATACTCACTCACATGGGTTGCTTCTCTTATGCCAGCCTTTCAAATCTAAGTCAAATTTAAGCATCATTCTGGAAGTGCAGAGGAGCACGATGTTTCATGTCTTCTTTGCAGATTTTGAAACCAAATCTGCTCAATTTGGTTATTGGTCATTTCTAAGGGATACACAGCAGATGGGATGGATCCCTGCCAACAGTTGGTAAAATGGAAAATTGAGGACCTCACTTACTACTTTTTCCTAATTTTCAAACAGTGAGGAAAAAATTACTTGAAATTTGATGATTCTCTCCCTCCCTACTCCCACTATGAGAAATACTTGTCAGTGAGTACAGCATTACAAGGGAAGCACCTCATTACCCAATTCATGCACTTTCCAAGACAGTTTCTCAGAGCTGTTGATTTCAAATGCAATATTCTCAATTATAACTCTCTCTGTATTCTCAACCTTCACCTTCTGTTAGGGCTTTTCTGAAAAGTTCATAAAAGCTTCACAACAGAAGATTTGGTAGACAAGGGCCCTGAAAAACAGCCCACTTCTCCAGTTTGCACTCAGCTTTTCTTCCAGTGCTGCCTTCAGAATATATGCTGCTTCAGCAACAAATACACTGGCAGAAAAACATTCATGGCACCCACCCATTCAGGCTCACATTTTACAAGATACTTCTTTAAAAGTTCAGCAAACATCCTTTTTTTGTGATTACTGCTGCAAGATCTACAGCATTTGTTCTCTCAGACTTTTCTAAAACATACTGTCTCAGCACTGGAACTTTTTTATTGAAGAGACCAGGTTTCCTGTAAAATGGAGTTATCCCTACATTTGTTTCACTTAACTTAATGTGTAATGGGTTACATAGGTACCAGAGGATTAGAAAACCCCACCACAACACAGGTATGAATGATCATTAAGTATCCCCCTTTATACATTTAAGGAAATGATGCAGAATTTTGTTTCTGCAGGGGTGAAAATCATAATCTCAACCTATAATTTACTGAAGTATCCCTTACAGTGGATACTTCCTGAGAAATAACATTAGTTTGCAAGTATTGTCACTACTGTGAGTTAGTCAAGAAAAGTTACCACCACAGATGGTACATAGGCTACCACCAATTTTATTAAAGTACTCCTCTGCTTCAATACAACTGGTGTAAATGAAGAATCACCACAACTGGAACACATACGTGCTATGAAATTACTAGTTCACAGATGTTTTCTTCAATACTGCAGAACTGCTGATCTTAACAGTTTCTAGCAAAGTTTCAACCAAACCACAAATCTCTGCTTGACAAGCAGGTCAATAATAAGAGAACATCTTTCTCCTGATTATTTTACTTCTACATTGTGAATATCAAAGTAATGGCAGGGCAGAGCACTATGGTTTTGCTAGAAAGGTCTCTCTACTCTCAGATTTCTGACTGAGCCATGGATAGTCACTGTGATACAAAGAGCTGGAGTTACAAAAATTCACATGGAGGTTGGCCTCTTCTCCCAGGCAACTAGTGACCAAACAAGAGGACAGTCTTAAGCTGTGCTGGGGAGGTTTAGTTTGGACATTAGGAGGAATTCCTTCACAGAAAGGGTGATTGCTTGGAATGGGTTGCTCAGGGAGGTGGTGGAGTCACTGTCCCTGGAAGTGTTTAAGGAAAGACTGGATGTGGCACTCAGTGCCATGGTCTAGTTTACATGGTGCTGTTTGGTCACAGGTTGGACTTGATGATCGCAGAGGTCTTTTCCAACCTAATTGATTCTGTGACTAGATGTAGTTTCTCAGGATTGCAGAATCAAGAAACAAACGAGGACTTTTCAAAAATTCCAAAGGCAAACACTACACATTATCACATGAAATCCTGAGGAACTCTGGTTATCTAAAGAGTTCACAGGGACCACTTCACATCTCACAAAAGCAGAGCAGCAAAAGCAGCACACAGCTCCAAGACACTTCTCAAAAGGAAAACACTGTCACTTGTGCCATTCTCAGCCCTACCTCTGAGAGCAGATCTAGTTTTCCACTAGTGTTTCCTATTTAAACTGACCCAACTCAGATAAATTGAGTTTGAAATACACCGGGCAGAAAGGCAATAAGAAGAAATAGAGGAAGTTGTAACAGAAGTAGGTGCAAAACATGGGGCCCTCAGAGGAAAGTTGTTGACTGGAGGATTTCCAGCAGGAGACACAGAAACCCACCATAACAGAAGCCACGTTTGCATGCTCAAAAGCTGGAAGAGATGTGGTGAGAGCCTAGAAAGGTCACAGCACATCCCACTGAGCCTCACCAGCCCACATCCTCCACGCAGAAGAATGACCATTCAGTGCTGGTTCATATCACACACACTGTCAGGACATGGACAGAGACACCACAGCTCTTCTAGCTAATAACACAGACACAAGTAGCAAGTTCTACTCTTTTGCCCATACATTTTGGTTTTGAGGAGCTTTTCACATGCATGCCACACACATACAGTATACATCAAGTTAGTTAGTTGAGTGGCAAAATGGAAGAGGAAATTCTTTTAATACAGTCCCCTTGTGGTGATGAAATCAATAAAGCTGATCAGCATGTGCACACATCCTCTGTAACAATGCCATCTTATGATACGCATACCATAGATTCAGAGGAAAAATATACTGTTTTCTCTGGAAATCTTGCTTCTTTCACTGCAGAAGCTGAAGCAGAAAGAGTGCTGGGAAGTCAGACAACAATCCTTTAGTCCATGAACTATTCTTACATGCCCCCAATTTGAGAACCACAGAACATTCACAGCTTTCCAAATGAAATAAATCAAGATGTGCTTGGACATAAGTGATATATAAATGTTATGTATTCTGAAACATTAGGTCTTTTACTTTCAAGAGCAAGACTCTTTGGGTGGAAGGTACCTTTGCCCTACACGTCCTGAATTTCCTATCTGCAAAAACAAGTGACCTTTCTCACCTTTCATCTCAGAGAGCTAGAAGGAAGAAGAGAAGGCAACTACATGTGTGAAGAATCTGGCACGAGGAATTTAATAACACAGTTTTCAAAGCCAAGTACTAACTCCATGCAACAAAGGCAAAAGAGTCAGATTCTTAAAGAATGAAAATCATACATTAATAAATATTGACTCAGTATGTAAGCACTTTTTCCAAGCACACTGAAAGTGGAATCCTTTATCAGGGAAAAAAACCCCTATATAATTAAAAGATGACATATGACTATGCATGACTGCAAGAACAAATAAAGATCATCAGGTTCTCAAAAAAGCATGAGAAGTGTTTTCAAACACCGCTTACATGCAAAACCCTGTACAATCGTGACAGAATATATGTGTGTTCACAGGTTTATAACAGTGCACGTTTTCATGCTGATTCCCAAGGAATAATGCAGTCAAAACAACTCTTAAAATTCCATACCTTGATTATTTCCACCAACTGATCCACACCACTGTCACCTGGAAAGATCGGTTGTCCTAGTAACAGTTCAGCCAATACACAGCCTGCTGACCACACATCTAAAAACAGGAAAAGTGGAACACAGGGAAAGGTATCAGTAAAAGATATATATGAGGTCATTTATATAAACCCCAGCAATTTCAGGCTACTTACTTTATTCTTTGCCATGTTTGATAGTATATGTATCAGAGCTAAAAATAAAAATAAAAAACATTCCTATCCAAAATGCTAGTCTAGAAAACACAGATACCTAGAATAAAGCAGTGATAGGCAAACAGTCTTAGAAGTCAAACTGCGAGACAATAAGAAATGGAAAATAATACTGAATGCCATAATATATTGACATTAAAACTTACACATGTAGGGAAAAGACCAGAGAATGCTTGCCATCTGTAAATTAAGAATTTCCCCAAACTCTATGTTGTTTTTAAATGAGATTGATCACGAACTATGCGTAGGTATCATCTGCCACAACGGCTGATGTTTTTACAGGTTTCAAGTATTGAATAGACTCAGTTTTTCACACATATATTGAAAGCATATATACACTAGCAGATGAACCAGCACTGCAAGTATTACCAGTATCCTGCAGAACATGATGACTAAGGGAACCGTGAGACAGCATCTATAACTCTGTCACCTCAAGATCCAATCTTTATCCCAACTCCATTTGCAAACTTGGATAGACAACAGAACTGCAAGTCATAGATAACGTCAACAGCATCCTTAGAAGAAGAGCCATCATCTAACTTTCATACATATAACAAAAGCCATGAGTAGTCCCTAGCAGCTCTTCCTCCTACATGAAGAAATTTTTCCTACTCTATTACATGTATATCTCCTTAAATAATTTGGCAATTGAATACTACAGCAGTAATTTAAGAATGCATCTAAGACTACTATGGAATATAGCATATTATTTTTGGAAACATAATTACCTAAAATGAAAAATCTAACAAAGCAAATGCAGTAAACACTGTTTAACAGATGTTTGTGAGAATCTGATGTAACTGCACACCAAATAAGTGGAATTTTAAGCTGCTCAACACAGTAGAAGTACTGCACTTTGATGCAGAGATAACTGCCTCTCCAAAAAAACAGATCGACTATAAGGTTTTCTAGAAAGTCATCAACAAATATGAAACCTTCTGATAAAATCTTCTCTCAAACAAGCAATCAGCAACAGAAGATTTGTAAAGCCTACAACACTGTAACTCCCCAAAAGGGAAAACCAGTCCCCTTCCACCCACATTTCTTTGAACTCCCACCTACTTTTATGAGCTAACCTTCCCCCACAAGATAACAGCAGTGTCACCATAAGTCAAACCCCAGAGAATTTACCACCTGAGGCCTGTTCCACCTGAGATAATTCATGCTAAAACAGAAATCTTTATGTCCTAATGTATTTAAACTGTGTCCCATCCCTGGAAGTGTTCAAAGCTGGGCTGGATGGTGCTTTGAGTAACCTGGTCTAACGGGTGATGTCCCTGCCCATGGCAGGGGGGTTGAAACTCAGTGATCTTTAAGGTCCCTTCCAACTCAAGCCATTCTATGACTCTGGTTCTATGAAGCAGGATACACACAACACTGTCAGTTATGGCTAAAGGTCTGAGTTAAGAAAACGTCGCTATCAGTTCTCTAAAGTCTATTATTGCTTTGCCACAACCACTACAGACTGGTGCAAAAAATAACTAAAAAAAGCTTTCAGGAATTCAAAATTTACAACAAAGTAATCTACAAGTTAGAACAGAGTTTCCCTTCCCTGATTTTTAAAGGAAAGAGAGTGGCTATGCAAAAATACTTCCCTCTCTTCACAAGAAAGATATGATTGAATTGGAACATACAGCAGACAAACAGCACTGCTCATTACTGCAGCTTTCGAAATCATTCACCTCCCAAGTCAGATGGATGCACTTTTACCTAATGTCTTAGTACAAACACCACACCAATGAAACAGCAACCAGAAATAATTTGAAAGCTTACTCTTGAAATTCAAAAAGTCAACATACCAGATGATACTTTTTCCTCTTTTAGTCTCATTTAATAAAAGCTGATATGGTCACCAAGGTGTTAAGATCTCTTTCGGACAACAAATGAAGAAGGAATCACATAAATAACATTTGATTGCATCCAACTGCTAAATGATAGCTTCTGCTGTTAGACTAACAAGTACAGCACTTTTTCTGTCATCCCATGCATAATGGGTTTAGAGGAAATTACACAAAAGTGCAACATAGACAGCATAGAGTTCTTCAGAAGTACTGAAGAAACAGATTAAAAGAACTAAGCAGTCAGAGGACTGTAACTTAAAAATCTATTTAAAGGCACCTTAAATGGTTTTGAAAAAGCTGAGTCCTTTACACTGCCTTTTACAAAACAAGTGGTTACCCCAAATCTATAATCATTATTTACAACTTCAATCCTTATTTTGCACTGAAAAAGAAATAACATACATGGGAAGGAAAAATATTTAACAGAATATACACAAACCCAATGCTGACACAAGAGTAAGTCATCATTCACAACTCACTTCCTTTTAAAATTCTGAAACTGTGCTAAACATGACTTTTTTCAAATTAGACTGTGGTTTTTTAAAACTGTTTTAAATAACCATTTGGTTTGGCTGCTCCAGAAGCTGGCTTTTGCTGTTTTATCCTTTCCCAGTTTCCCTGAATGTCTTTGCACTCCACCAGCCAATTTCGGACAAGTTTGATGGGCAGAAGTCTTGAAATCCATCACAGAAATTTTGTAAAAACAGTGGGAGAGCATGCATCAGTGTTACTGCTGAGGAGAGGAGTGTTCAGTTCCTGTGGGAAGCACCATGTCTGCCCCAGCCCTGCCAAACTGTAACTGCAAACAAGTCAAAGAATGTGCAGGTCCTTGCTCAAGCAAGAAGGCCAAGCACAAACAGGAGAGGGTACCTGAGAAAGCTAAGGGCATCATATGGGAAGAGAGATAAAAAAGAATGTAGGTCATGAGGAAACAGCTGGTAATGTCTGAGGGATACTTGCTACATTCATGGTAGGTTTAATCCATCAAATATACACATCTCTCAGAAACCTATGTAGTAGTTCCTTGTGCACTGAAATCTTCCAAATCAGGTAATTTAACGTCTTGTTAGAAGTCTATTTGCTTTTCCTTGATTTTCCTTGCTAACACTTCAAACACACATTGAAGTAAAACACAGGCATTCCAAAATCCCTAGCTTTTTTCCAGGCGTGTAATTTCACCAACTTCCAAATTAGGACTTGGGCAATGTTCCCTGGGCAAGGAAGTGAACAAATCCTTGAAGCATCCTCAACAAAAGCCAGAGAGCGGAGGCTAACTTGAGCAGCTCCAAGCAGGAACAGAAACAAAACACAATTTATACAGATGTTTATATAACTCTGGTGAGCCATGCACAATAAGGAACAAACTAAGAAATTTCATCTCTGATGAAACTTGATGAAATTTATGCCACTGACTTTAATAGGACTAAAATGTGGCTCCAGGACAGGACAGTTTGACCTTCTTTTTTTTTATCCCCAACCTTTAAATCTGGCATTTTAAAATTTATGTATCAAATCAGGATATACCATTTTCCTCAAGCCTGAAGTAAACAAAGTACTAAATTCTGTATTTAAAGACATGTTACTTATGGGAAGTGATAAGGTATCAATTTTTGATGGCTCCTTCTCAGATACTTTTCTGTCTTAGCACAGTCAGAGCTAATCGTTATAGGTTAATAATATTTTGGAGGAAGCTTGTGGTGTGACTACCAGCTCCCATGGGAGCAGAAGCATTTTCCGAACTGTTTCTTTTCAGTATGTGTAATTTAATTAAAGCAAACTAGGATTGTCATTCACATGCTTTAAACTAGGTAATAAACAAGGTAAGAGAGAATCTTAACAGAAAACAAGTCAACAAATTCTTATGTCAAACTAGCTGGGACAATGTGAAATTTTAAGAGAAAATACTGAAAGCTATTCATTTTAAGAAAGCAGGCAAGGGTACTTTCTTCACACCTTCAGTGACATGTAGTCTGAACAATACAGACAATAAATACAACTGCCAGCCAAAAGCAACCTTCAAGTAAGCTTATTTCAGATAGCTTTCACACATTATAATGGTAGCTAATGCCACATCTTTCCTAGACTGGAGAACACTTAAGACAAACACCATTATCACCTGACCTACCTCCATTTATTCAAGTACACAAAAATTCATATAGCCTCTTATACTACAAAACTTTAATTAAATTAAATTTCTAGTACTTTACGGATGCTCACAGTTGCTAGATGCACATTGTCTAATAATATAATCTGTATGATACCCTTGCTTTTGAATGCATTCTAGCAGTAGAGAACACAAGAAAAGGAATATTTCTCTTTCTCTCAGGAAGAGGCATCTGGGAGGAACACCTGCAAAATACACTCCTTGGCTTTAATTCTACTAGTGTGCAATGGCCATTTTGAGTTGTCTGCGACAGAATACCCTGTCCAATGAATTTCACTTTTTGTAATCTCAAACTCTACTTATCCAAGCTGAAAAGTTGGCCCTCTTCTTCCCAGAATGAGCAGCTTTCATTGTATTACACTCTAGCTCCTCTAACTTGTTATATGGAGGAAATGAAGGAGGAAAGGGAAAAAAATGGTTTACCACATCCATTTTGTGCAAATTAAGAACTTTCATTTATCTCATGCTTTATGGGGCATATTTACCTGTCTACTTTTTTTATTACTCTCATCTATTCCTCTTTGCCTCACTATCCCTTAATCTTGATGGACTTCCTCTATCTTGGAGGTGACTCAAAGTTGCTGCTCTGTAAACTGTGGAAACAAACTAGCAGGAAAGAAACCAAGAGTCAGAAAAGCAGCTCTGGGAAGTCATAAAATTAGCAGCTTCTAGCTGCCAAATACCAGACCCCAAAGTGCTTTCCACTACTGCCTGTTTGAAACAAATTTTGGGATGTCACAGCAAGAGCAAAAATCAGGATTACATGCATGCATGCTATGTTGGTGCAAGTTTTGCACATTGAGCCACAGATAGCAGAGATAGAGTAAGGTTGAAACAGGAAAATGCTTGAAAAGACATGTTTGTTCCAGTATTTGGCACAAAAGCTAAACACAGGTATCTCTATTCTTTTGCAATGAAGAGATGAAACTACAATGACAGGTGATAGAGCAGTTCTGTGAATCAACATGTGCTTATTTTCAGCACTGGAAATTGCCATCTGACAGAGGCAAATACTTTTTATTGTTTGGCAACAGTTTTGGGACACACCTTGTAATGGTTCTTCCCCAAGAAACTCTGAGTTAGGCCAGCTACATATGCCTGCAGAGGAGCTTATGCTCCAGACTGCTGAAGTCAAATACTCTCTCCCTCTGTCTTAGCACTCACTAGGAAAGTGAATGAACCACTTCATGATACTTATTTTTGGACACCCCAAGAGAAGCCAGCAATAGAGCCATGCAGATCAATCTTTCCCTGCCAGTAGCTATAAACGTTCCCTCTGGAATGCTCCCAACTCCTGCCAGTGCAGTGATGGAGAAAACACACTGAGCCCAGCAGACCCTTGTTATGCCAAAGCACCACCACATTTTGGTGAGCCCTCCACTGCCCTGCCACCTAACCTACTGAAAAAAGGCATGTCGTGGGGACAAAGCTCAGCTGCACAGCTGCTTTTTACACAAATGGATCACATGGCAACACAAACATCTGCACTCACCCCTGCTCCAGTGCCTACATTTGTCCCAGGACAATGTAGGGGAATGTGGGCAGCCATCCCATGGTTTTTCAGCAGGTAGCATCCCCCTTATGACCAGAACTGCCAGCAGCATGCCATCAACGTACTCTGAGATGCTGTAACACACACAGACTGGCAAAGGAGAAGCTTCAGCCAAAAAACTGTCAAAGGACAGCTGAAAGAGCTTGGTTTGAAAAAAAAAAAACAAAGCCAAACCACACAAAAACCCCAACAAAACAAAACCAAACAACAAAAAAAACCCCTCCTGTGTATCAGCTGCAGGAAATAAATGACGTACCATCCCCAGCAAGCTTTAGGGACATGCACACATCTGCAGAATTCATAGTCATAGGTGCACAAAGGCCCAAACTGTACAAGCTATGAAGACACCCAGTTGACATGGATACCTGTGCCTGACCACTGAAAAAATCCCATAAAACTGTAACACAGGCAGATGACAGAGCAGTTATGGGCCTGGATTTGTAGCTATTTGGCAACAGTAGCTATTTAAAAACTTGAATAGGTCATTTCCCAGGTCATCACTTTAAAAATAGAGTCCCAGGTCTGCTGGAGGCAGACAGAGAGGCATTAACTGCAGTAAATGTGACTTGATGCTACTCTAACTATGGTGTATATTTAAATACAGCACTAATGCAGTACTTCACAAAAGTTAAAAAAACTCCTGGCTATGAATTATTTTTTGAAGGGACGCTTTGGGTTAGAATTTAAGTCATGCATTTTGAGGAAATAATCAAGATCCTACAATTCAAAAGCCAGTTTATAGTTTTCTTGTGACACCCACGATGAAAAAACACATTCTGGAACAAACTTTACGTTTCTGCCACACTGAAGAGCAAGTACTGTTGCAAGGTCAAATTCAGGGGTTTAAAGACAACCTGTGTGAAGCCAGACAGTGCAATGCCACTCCTGGTTACAGTGATGACTGAAACACTGATGTAACACATTACAAGATGACTAACTATGGAAATGGTCATGATGCAACTGGCTGTGCTGACACTCTGGGGCCATCGGTGCCACTGCCTAGTCTTAAAAAGCACTTCTTGCTCAGAAATACTTCCAAAATTACCATACTACAGCTCACTATAACCATAAGCCCTGTAGTAACGTTAGCAAACAACAAAAACCCTCAGAAAAACCTAGAAGCCTTGCAGATCACATACAAAAAATTTCCACTTAGAACACTTCTTGGCTTCACTGATTTTACTTTTAATGTAGTTTTAAGAGAGGATATTTAAACAGAATAGTGAAGATCCCCACCCTAATTGTAAGTTGACTTTTTGTTATCACACACACACAAGTGGATTCTTATAGAGTGATAAAGGTTACAGCAGGAAAAGCTTGTTATGCTAACAATTCACAGGAAAACAAGAACTAGAAAACCAAGTATATCAACATTAAAAACAAAAAGTTTAAAATGCAGTATTATCATACTGTAGCATTTCACAGCTCCCTACACTTTGAGCAACGGATAAAGCGCTAATAATTAAGTGCTCCTTCCTCTCTTCTAATAAACCTATCTGTGCTTGTTGATTGGTTTTCCAACAAGCTGGTTGAGTTTGGATGAACAATCCTAAGTGAAATAAGGTAGAGTTCTCACTAAGCACTGTTGCTGCCTATCCAGCAAGAACTAAGGAATATTTACTACCACTGGAAACAACTAAACCCTTAAAATTTCTAACTTATTTGCAGAACGTGAAAACCATTAAATTTGTAAAAGCATTTTATTCCTTCTCAGCTCCCAAATGCAAAGATTCTGCTGAGAAAAAAGTGGAAGTTGGAAAGGACAGGACGGAAGAAAGGAAAGACTATTAGTTGAACTTTTTTTTATGCCATTCTGTGCAAATTTCAGAAAAAGGACCTTAAGGGACATGAGTTGGAGGGTTGGTACAAGAAAGACTGGACAAAACCTGAAATCCATGATTTTTTTTTTGGCAGGTGAAAAATGGACTCCTCACTTCAGCATGTAATTTTTATTACAACTATTTTAGAGACCAGTATGTAAGACAACAAAAATGGAAAGAGCACCTTGAAAAAGGGTCTGACAAAATAGTGCAAGTTTAAAGTCATTACACAGTTGGAACAAGAGACACCTAACGGGCTTATCTATAAAACAGTCTCTTCTGGTGACACATAAAAGACTTGTTTTATGCAGTTATCCTCTGAAACAAGTTGTCTCTGCACTCTGATAATGCAGCTGAGAAATCTATTAGCTGTCAGCTGGCAAAAAGATGTCAAAAGTGATCAGCCACCTTCCTCTCACTCATGAGCTCCTGACACTTTGCTTTTACCTGGGCCCTGCTGCTTATTTGACTACACAGCAAAACTGATTGCACTCACGTAGCAGAAAGTTAACCTGCCAAGTCTCTTGTCAGTTGAAGTTGAATCGGTGTATTAAACAATAAACTGTGAGATCCAGGGTATCCAAGGGCAAGAGTCGGGCTGGGGTCGCCATTTTTGGCAGCAACCAACCATATGTTCTGCCCTTTTATATTTATTGTGCCACTACTTTCCCCAGACTTCTCTTGGTTCTGCTTCTTTTTCCTACTGGGGAGATGTGTAAGTGTTGCTAAAATACATACCGAATGATAATTGATGGGAAAAAAAAATTAGTGAGAGCAGGTAAGCCTTCAGGAACACATTTTGGTGGGGTTTTTTTTCCCCCCCTCAAAGAACTGCAGAGTTGAAACAAGGCCAGCCACTCACTTTCACACTAGTTAGAACATAACAAATTTAAATATACTTTAAGTGGTTATAAACACATTCTGCCAAGACTTGATCATGATCCTCAAATCCTTTTGAAAACATTAAACCTTGCCTAAGTGAATCAAGTCCATAAACAAGGTAAAAAGTTCCTCAATATTGTGCTAAGGTGAGAGCCAAATCTAGTCTCTTTAAGACTAGAACTCAGAAAAGGCGCAGGGAACATCTTGACTAAAAACCAGAAGTAGTTACTCACAACCATCCAACACATTGTTGTTTAAGATTTTTCATTATCCTATTTATTTTTAGGACTCTACTCTAAGAAAACCTGTCCTCTAGTAAAATCTTCAGCCTAATATTTCCATGACACAGCTATGTGTCAGGTATTAGAAAGAAGTCTTCTTCGTGTTCCAAATTAATGACTAAAAGACCACAAAAGTTAGCAGAACAAGTTGAATTAGAAGGACTGCTGTACACAATATAGTAAAACTGTAAGGAGAGTTTAAAGTCAATCATTAGGACACATTTCCCCCCCCCCATAAACTCTTTCCTAAAAGCCAAGTAAATAAATCACAGACTTATTTGTGTCTAAATCATAGCATATCAGAAGCAGTAACTGATTGTCTACAGTCATTCTTTACACTTGAAGTCATCAAAATACTTTTCTGGTTTGAGATTTCATACCCACTTTTAAACTAAATGGCAAAATTACACTGATATTTTTTTTCCTACTTTGTAATCAGATTTTCCCCTCTACATTGAAAAAGTCCCTTTCCTACTGTAATTGACACTGAAATCTTGAAAGGTGTAGAAATCACAGCAGCCATCTACAAAACATTTCTATTTCTTTAAGAAGCGGTCCTTAACCATTTACAACAAAAGTCAGTCCCTGGGGATTATATCTGAGATCTCTGTAAACCTTGACACTTAAGTACCAAATAAAAACTCATGCAGTTGGGATAGATTTCAACAAATACACACACGTACCTATACTGGAGGTATAATCGGTGGCTCCAAAGATCAACTCTGGTGCCCTGTAGTACCGAGAGCAGATGTACGAGACATTAGGTTCTCCACGAACCAGCTGCTTTGCACTGAAAAGGAAATGGTAACATTTCAGTAATGAATATTTTTACAGTATTGCTGTGCAGACTAACATCAAGCTTTGGCACTCTTTACCCACTCCCATTTCCTAAATGCTGAAGTACCATGTCCTTCTAAGCTGATACAAACCACTGACTCAATGATTAACTGTGAAATGAGTCCAATCCCTCAAGCATCTTCCTTATACTGGACATAGCAAAGGAAATTCCAACTACAATCTAACTGATAAATAGGGTCAGATTTCTGGCTGGCAGCTGTCTTTTT
The DNA here is from genome assembly GCF_003945725.1 of Corapipo altera. NCBI lineage: Eukaryota > Metazoa > Chordata > Aves > Passeriformes > Pipridae > Corapipo > Corapipo altera. The sequence continues at coordinate 5,078,721 of NW_020884910.1, forward strand.
CCAGATACAAAGGTTTGTTTACAGAGGTAAAGAGGACAGAAAACAGTTCGGTCAAATGTAGTTAACTTTTAAGGTTCAAAATCTCTGGATACTCACGGGAAGCAAGTGGAAGGTTTATGTTTGTTTGGTTTTTTGTTGTTGTTGTTAGTTTGCTTTTTTGTTTGGTTGCTTTTTAATTTTCATCATAACGTTCTGTCTCTTTGCTATTTAAGGGAGTGTGGCATGAGGTAAAAGGGGTATGAGGAGACAAAGGAAAATAAACTTTGCCATTATATTCACATGTTAATGCTCCACAATTAACATGAAGGCTTCGTTTATACTGCAAGAGATCAGCCACAAAGGATATAACCTACAGTATTGCCTCAACCACTACTGTTGAAAGAATCCAAGAAAAGAATGGACCATGAGAGGACATTACTTTTGGAACATGAGTATGGACATATTATACTTCTTTCTTAATTAACAAGCAATTAAATTAGACAAAAAAGGAGCTGGAAAACAAAATTGCCCTTTCAGAAATATGACATTTAACTAAGCAGCACCAAACACTGCAGAGGTGCAAGCCAGTCAAATCTAGTGTTCAGCTTTTTAAACACTCCTTTCAGCCTTCAGGGAAGAAGGACTCCTACCACCCATTTTAAAAAGTCTCAGTTTTCTGTTTTCTATACAGAAACTACAGTTAAAAAATTCCCACTGATAACAGATAGTAAATACTACCTTTTTAATGCATTATTATTTTTGAGTTTCAGTGTGATTTGTATTTTGCTCCAACACTGGTGAGGCAGAGCTGAGAAGGAGATTCCCAAGCCACCAGGCATGATGATGCACTGCTTGAATAACCACCATCTGACATTCCCACTCACTATGGACAAGTGCATTTAGCAACAGCAGCTTCCATGACTTCTTCCACATATACCCTACCTATTTTTAGTCTGTAAAGTTATAGTACAATCTAAGGACTGGACTTTCCAAGAGAGAAATTTGTCTCCTGCCTCAGTGTGGGTTTCCAGAATTTCTATATCAGTTCTAAGATGGGGGTTGGACTCTACATGCGACTCACTTGAACAGACATTGGAAATAAATGTGCCATCAGAAACTAGAATACAGATGTCCACTATCCAAGAGCTTCAGTTGGAAGTCCCGCTTCTGATTTTGAGCCTCTATGGTATTGGTAACATGAAGTGAATTGGTGTACATGCAAGTAGACTAATAAAGAGTAACATTAGCCTTTTTAATATACGGTGCCACTGCACCTGTCCTCTCTTCCCAAAACACAGTTTGCTACAATATTTGGTTGTATTTTTCCATGGTGTAGTATTTTTCCTATATGACTGCATATTTTTCTAATACCTGAAAACGTAACAGGCTTGAATTTTAATTCCTTCCCTCCTGATATCCTTTTCCAGCTTTTTCCCCCTGCCCTCCCACCCTGAACTCATTTTGAGGGGAAAACAGAATATCAGCAGTTCTCTTTCAAAGCTACAAAAAAAGAAAGATCTGAAGGACACAGAGGATTTCCTGGCAAAGTTGCACCCAGGTTCACTTTGAAGGAAGATCTCTTCACCAGGTTTCAGGCCACAGATATGCTTACCTTCCGAAGTCGCAGAGTTTTAGAACAGCTGTATCAGGGTCCAGCAAGAGGTTCTGTGGTTTTATATCCCGGTGGCAGATCCCAAAGGAATGGATATAGGCTAAACTCCGGAACAGCTGATACATGTACAACTGGAACACAGAAACACGAGTCCAAGGGGGTAGACAATTAGTTTAGCACAAACTCTTATTAGAAGAAAAACAAAAGCTCTCAAAAAAGACCATACTGAATGTGTACTAGTGCTATGAAGATGGACAAGGTATTTGCATACTTTCCCCACCCTGTGCCACGTACCCACACATGTGGTTCAACTGTCCTTACAAAACTCAGCATAATGCCAAAAGAGTAATTGTGCCAGTCTTCCAACATTTATAAATAACAGCAGTTGTAAAAAAACATACACAAAATAAAGGTGTTTCAGTTTGCTTTATAAATCAGCCTCTTCATAGACAGGAAGTATTCCAGGTTATGAAAAAAAAAACCCAAACCAAACCAAACAACTGAAAAAATTGCCCCTCAAGAGCCAAAAGAAAACCCTTTAGTAGATGAAGTTATATTAAATGTTGCTCAGAGACAAGAACAGTGTCTCAGCCTGTCACTGAAGTGAACGTCCCAGTGCTGAGGGGACACAGTCAGATCTCTGGACAAAAAGAGAAGGCAAATAAACCCAAATGCTCAGAATAATTTTATGCAAGGTACAACAAATAAGCACGCTGAGGGAGAGTTTCTTGTGCCCCCTTTCCAAGACTAACCCCTTAGCAAGGAAGAAGACACCAAGAAGAAATGTTGCAAAGCCAAGAACTTCACAGGATAAGATTACAAGGCAAGGGGAGGATGTCCAGCTGCTGGAGCTACACACTTGTGGTTATGGATAACAAAGAGGTGCTGAATACAATTAGGGCTGTATAGCACATCAAGTCCTAAAGGCACAGAAACCCTGCTTTAAGGTTGACAGAAGGCTTACTTGCCAAGTTATTTGTTATTTTTGTTGTGTCCCCACAAGGTTCTGGTTAAAATCAAGCCATAGGCAGGACACTGCACCAGAGATGCATGTCCACGCTCTCCTTTTCTAAGCACATTCTCCACAAATCACCTTTAACTGTCTATAAAACCATGTGCAATTACTAGATATTGGTATCAGGTCATGTTTGCCTCACTTTCACCACTATCTCTGTCGTCACACTTTCTCTCCCCCTTGTTTTTTGTTGCTGGTTTGGCGGGAAACATAGAAATGGAAAGAGAATAACTTGAATTTTGGCTCTAGATCTCTGGTTTTCATACTTGTTTCTGAAAACCACGACTCTGCACAAAGAAAAGCAAACAAACATATTTTCCAAATTGCCTGTTCTAGACACGTTAAGTATGTATTGTGCAAGCATATTGCAAAATAATGCAAAAGACGGCTCTAATTTGAGGGGTCAAGTCAACACATGTGGGATTTAGAAAGTATGCCTTTCATCTCCACATAGCAAACCCAAAATTTCCAAGAGTTCCTCAGACCATGTTAGAAATTACAAATAAAAATTAACCAGAAGATTACTAGAACAGCTTCCCAGCAGTTTTTTTAACAGTTTGTTACCCAGCTCTCTACCTGCCTGGGTATCAATCACAAGTGAACAAGTAGGTTATGATCTGACCTTTGTGTAGCCAAGATGCCTGGAAAATTGCAAAACCCTTAATGACATTGAGGTAACATGATCTTTTTAAATACAGGATTATGTGCAAGGCTTGCCTTGCCAGAAAAGTAAGAACAGCCTTCCAGGTTACCTGGAATGGGAAGTCCCAAGCATCCTGCAAGATGAAAGAGTTGAAGCAAATTTTATCCTGAAAGTGTAAGTAAGGACAACTTTCTCAAGTTCCCATAATGGAGAACAATAAGGGCAAGAATACTGACAAAATATATATAAAAAATTTATCAAAAGCTAAGCTAACAGATTTTTGGGTAGCATATAAACTGAACACATGCTGTTCCACCAACGGAGCAAACAGTGTGACCTTGCAAAAGAAATTGTTACTGCTGGATGATAAAATTCTGTCCTTTCTTATAAAACAGGCACCAGTGCTGGCTATTGCGGAGACACGGCGTTTGCAATTTATGCATATAGTTATGGCACAAAATGTCATTACTGATATAATTACTATTTGTAGCTTTCAACTTTTTAACTTTCATCTTCTTTCAACCAAATTAAAGTTTTTTCTTAAGCCAACCCTCACATTAGGAATTACACTTTTAAAGAGGAGTCTGGAGAATCAATATGAATCAGGCAAATTTATCGCTAATTTCCATTTAATATTACCTGGATGTCATGTTCACAAGTTAATGCCAGGTGAAAATATCATCATTCACTTGTGTGTGGATTGTGGTCACCACAATATACAAAATGGAACTGTGAGACCCAGATGGTCCCACGTTTGACAGCAAAATCAATTTTATTTTAAATATTGTGTAAAAGATGTAGACAACTTGAGTACGGTTTTAAAGCTACAATGTGCATACAAGCATCTTGCCCATGTAGCTCTGGAAGACAAGAGTCAATGAGCTCCAAGTGGGGACAAAAATATGCCTTTCATGCCCACAACAAAAGCACATGAATTCTTACTCATGCCAGGAAAAGGGGAAAATGAGAGATAAGGGAACATCTTCCTGACATCCTCTTTCACTTCCTGACCTTTGTTCTATTATATCTTCATCATCTCAGGAAACTGAAAGTTGCTAATCTAGCTGGTGACAGTCTCTAAGCTGCTTCAAAAACAAAACACTTCTCCCCCCCAGTCTCCCTCACCCATTCCAAGATTTATGCAAAGTCAGAAATTGGGAGTGCTTGTTTAAGCCTCAATCCTCTATTCCTCCTTCACCATAAAAACTAATAATTCTAATTTTCCTTCCCTCAAGATTTATGTGCTTTTAAAAATTTCAGAAAACTTATTATGTCAGAAAAGAGTATCCCCAGAGTCTGTTTCTATTAAATCCTTCTTTACCTAACCACATCTATCAGTTACCTACCTTGACATAAATCATAGGGAGTGTCTGTTTGGCCCGACTATAATGTCTGGCAACTCTGTATACTGTTTCAGGAACATAGTCCAGCACCAAGTTGAGATACACCTCATCTTTCTGAAAGAGAATAGAGAAGAAAAACAAAATCAGCAATAGATTTGAAGCACGAAGCACAATTAAAACATTCAGTGAAACCTAAAGCATGAGAAAGCTGTGGACATTTTAAATTCCACCTTTAGTGGGAGTGTAAACTGCTGACAAATTATTTAGGTCTTGCACTCCTGCATTAAGACTTTTGTCAAACTTATGATTAAGGTCATGTTAATTATATATATCTATATCTACATATATATTTATATATATACACAGAGAGAGAGAGAGATACTACGATGTCCAATGATATAATATGACTTCCAACAAAAGGCATTCATTCGCTGATTATAAATAGGACAAGGATATAATTGTTCTGCCCAGTCAATATTTTCATCAGGAGAGTATTTCAAGGCAACATGTGCATCATTATTTAAAGTAGCCTATTAACTCATTAGTCCCTTACCTGAAAAAACCCAAGAAGTGCAAATTGAAAAGTCCCAAACTCAGCCTCCGACAACAACACATCAAAAAAGTTCAAACAACCTGCATCTTTTAGAAATGTTACTTTGATCTTACTGAATTCCCAACTATTAAGAGATTAATAATACAAATTAACCATTTGTAGACAGTAAGCCAGTGTTAACATTTGTAACTATTCTGTTTACATGTATTTTGATGTCCCAGTTATCTCCAACTAAGCATATGAACTTATTCATGGCAAAACAAAGTCTTGAGTATAATTTTTAAAATCTAGGATCAGGTTAGAGGTTCGTGTGAACATAACACAGAAACAACAAAAGTAGATTTACAATAAGGTACTTTGTTACATTATAAAGTACCTTATTATACATTAGCAAAGGAAAGAAGGAACAAAGAGAACTTAAATGACAAAGTACTATAATCATATAGTGCCTCAATGCAGAACTGAGAATTTTCAGTAGTAAAACAGGTCTTAAAGAGACTTCTGATATTTTAATGCAGTCTTCTGTGCAAATCCTATCAGGACTGTGAATACATTTAATGTTGTGGAATGGGTATAATTAACTGTATCAACCTGAAAAATTATTTTTGAAAGCTGGATGAATCAACCAGAAGTAACCTCTCCTGCACCCACTGCATTATCAGCTAGAACTTTCTACAGTGAAAGACGATACACAGAGACTTTACATAGATGGAAACAGCATGGAACTCCCAGTTCTTCAACTGGAATCCTTGTCAGCAGATCCACTGGCTATGTATCTTAACATCCAAAAACAAAACTCATTTATCTACAGCGATTTAATAATACTACTGTGACTTAAGATGTCACTTCAAGCACAGAGTGAGGCATGTTACTCTCACAGTGCTCTGCTGTCCTGCCACAGCAAAGAGCAGCAGTGTCCAGTGAGTAAAGGAATGGTACATGGTAACACACAGAGAAATACTCACCCTGAATACACAATATACAGAGCACTGCTGGGTTTGTGTGTTGTTAAATACTCAGAATTCAAGATCTGTTTTTACCATTATTTGACAATAAAGGTTTCTATTTTGAGGAGATTTTAATAGCTCTTACCAATACCTCCTAATAGACCAAGTCACCTTGCAAGGCCCTGCCTACATCACACCTCCCTACAAAAAGATGCTCTTTTTTAATATCATTGCTTAAATGACAGTGCTAATAGCACCAGCACTAAGAAAATGTCAATGGCCCACTAACTTGTATCTGGTCTTCTGGTACTTCTGTAACATAGAGAAGGAGCAGCAGCCTCTGAAACCCCGTCTTACGCTGGTGCTTCTCCCAGTGCCATCCCAGGAACTGAGTAAACAATATGAAGGCATTTGGATACCAGGGTGGAGAATAAACTTTTTGAAATGGATAAGGAGGGACAACTACCAGCAGTGAAGACGGAATACCAGATGGCTCTGGAACTCCATAGGTACAAATGTATGCAAGAAAAAACATACTTGTGTTTCAGCACTTTCCCTTCTGCAACAAGGAAAGTTCTTCTTTCCATGATTCTCACTTTAAGCCAATAAAAATCCACCACCATGTCTTCTTAGGTCAGAGCTTTCAATGTTTAAGTACAAAATACAGAAAATAGATGTCCTAAAAAATGGAAGTTAACTTATGCCTGGTAAGGCAACCTGTAACCCATGAGAGAAAAGAGTTTCATGAATATGGATTCTGTTTGACTCAGTGTAGATACAGCCTGATGAATATGCTGAATGTTTGCCTCTTAGAAGATGGGAAAATCATATCGGTGACAAGTCACTGCACCGAGTACTCTGCTACTGAAGTTGATTACTTTTATCCAAGGATTCATGTTTCATGTACCAAAAAGATTTACATGAGAGATTAGAGAGGAAAAAAAAAGAGTAGAAATTAAATTATAGTCGTTTCATTATCCTCTTGTAGTACAAGCAAAAGGAGACATGTAAAGCAATAAAACATGTGATCAGTAAACCCTGTCTACCCAACTTCACAACAGTGGGTTTTGACAATTACAGAAGTCTATTTAGTTCATACCAACTTTGCCTTGGTTTTGTGCCTCCATTTTTATGTTCTGTTGGAAATGGGACAAATTCAATGGCATGACATGACACGACAGAAGCACAAAAAACCCTCGAGCACCTGAATCTTAAAAGATGAGGCTTTTCTTATGAGTTTTGATGCTACCCACAGTACCTGAACAATCAACATGGGTTTTGCATGGTAATGCTCCTGAGTATCCTGTCTATCACACATTATTCCCCAAAGCACAAAGGCACACGAATACCTTTCCCTCACCAACTAGCAAGACTGATGTTCCTGTATCAGGAACAGTGTGGCCAGCAGGACCAGGGAAGTGATTCTTCCCCTGTACTCAGCGCTGGCCAGGCCACACCTCGAGTGCTGTGTCCAGTTCTGGGTCCCTCAGTTCAGGAAGGATACTGAGGTGCTGGAGCAGGTCCAGAGAAGAGCAATGAGGCTGGTGAAGGGACTGGAGCACAAGTCCTATGAGGAGAGGCTGAGGGAGCTGGGGTTGTTTAGCCTGGAGAAGAGAAGGCTCAGGGGAGACCTCATCACTCTCTACATCTCCCTGAAAGGAGGTTGTAGCCAGATGGACGTCGGTCTCTTCTCCCAGGCAACCAGCAGTAGGACAAGAGAGCACAATCTTAAGCTCTGCCGGGGAAGTTTAGGTTGGATATAAAGAAGAAATTTTTTATGGAGAGAGTAATCAGACATTGGAATGGGTTGCCCAGGGAGGTGGTGGATTCACCCTTCCTGGAGCTTTTTAAGATGAGACTGGATGTGGTACTTAGTGCCATGGTCTAGTAACCACAGCAGTGTTGGATCAAGGGTTGGACTTGATTATCTCGGAGGTCTTTTCCAATCCAGTTGATTCTATGATTCTATAAAGGTAAGGCTTATGTTGTTGGCTATGTAAGTAACTGCATATTCCACTCCTACCATATGTAACTGATTTCAGTTGTTCTCTTTATGAATTAAACAAGTTAAAAATGATGCAAGTGCTTTGACCAACATCCTCCTGGTGTTACCAAGCACTGGGTTCATAAACACAAAGAAAAGAGTTTTCACGACCTCTCATCCTTCTCTTTGAACATGAACTGGATGAAAGTAACATCCGAGTTACCTGGATTTCCCCGAATAAGATTCAGGACAAGCTAAGAAGCAGTCATGGCCTGACAAACCCTGAGGGTGATGTAACCTGGTTTGCCTACCTCATGCATTCCTCCTAAACACATATTTTTCCAGTGACCCAGATGTATTGCAACAGGAAACAGGGTTAGCTAAAAGAGCTTGCCAAATGAGGGCAACTGCTCAAGGATCAACTGGGAGGATAAATGCTTATCTTTCCATTACAGGAAACCTTACCACATATTCCACAAGTGACTTGTTTCCATACTGCTGTTTCAGAACTGGTCTGGGAACAAACCAAGGTAACCTGACTGCCACAAGTATCTCTGAAACAACTTACAGACAACAGAGAAGCCCAGAGGAGACTGCAGCATATAAGTTACAGAAAGCAAACACAAGATGTCATTAAATAACTCACTTCTCCTTACAGATCTTGGGATTGAATATTATTAGCTTTCATCAGCAGGTCAAATGTTTATGTCCATCCATGTTCTCCTGTACTTGCTGCTAAGATTATGACCATGTACTCTTTAAAATAAAAAAGGGGGAGGACAGAAAGTCAGATCCTGAAATGCAGAATCAATGTATTTCATTAGGATTTTGACTTCAGCAAATCACCTCATGTACCAGTAATTGCACCAAATGTTAGAAGTTGCTTTCTGTCACTTGGCAGATAAATCCTCAGTTGACAAACACTGCTCCAAAACGAACCACAGCAAAATAACCACTGCTTTGCCATCAAACTGCTCTGTGCCTCTCAAGAACCTACAATTCAGGCACCACTTCACTTTGATGGGAAATATTTCATACAAGAAAATACTAATACAACCTATGCCATAGTAAGAGGTATGAGAAAGACTAGTACAGAAGAACTAAAACATTCTAGCAACCTGATTTTATTTCTTGTGCCAGAAACTGAAGACAAAACAGGATGAAAGAACAACTACTGTAGTACATGAGCATTACACATAATGAGGCTGAGGACTGAGTGAAATTGAAAACATTGCCTTACTGATACAGGAAAGGATGCATGGAGGTCTCAAACTCCACTTTAAAAATCTGTCTTTCAGCCCACACAAGTAACCTGTCTTAAGCACCATCCAGTTGTGCTTAACTGAGGCCAATATAAAGAAAAAGCTATTGAATTAAAATAAATCAAAAGCAATTGAATTCAAAGATTCACTTTTCTGCATTGTTCCTTGCAGGGAAAGTTCAAATATTCCTTCTCTATGATCATCCCCTACTTGAACAAACCCCACATTGATATTAAGTGCTTTCTAAAAGCTTTTGTTAGCTTTTATTCATGTATTAGACACACACTATATTTACAATGTGTGCGCATAAAGCCCCAATCAACATTAGTTAGTCACAGCCCAACTACCAACCTGACCAGAGAAGCCAGGGAGGTCACATGTGCCAAACACCAGCCTGACAGCAAAAGGCAAAATCATACTCTTAAGAATATGTCAGCATCTAGTAAGATGTTAGAACTACTCTTGAACTGTCAAGGCCTACCTGGAATCTAAAGAAAATTTCTCTGAGCATCAAGTAATGGGATAAAAAGGTTAAAAAATTATTCTGGGTGTTCTTTCTTCTAGGGTGACTAAATTTACTGGTCAGCATTTGGAAAAAGTGATGAACATGCTCATTTCAGTTTTCATCTCCTGGCAGATCAGTAACAGTGTGGTGATTCTGGTGTGGTTTGTGGGCAGGTTTTTGCTAGTTTTTAGATGGACTCCACATGACCACCTGTATGAGTGCAACTGAGAGAAGATAAACAGGACTCTAACTAACTTTGCATTTGGAGAAATAAATGTGGAATTAATTGCAGTCTGAAAAAACTCCCTTTACTTGCCTATTCAAGCTAAAAGCACACAGACAAGCGATTAGCTTAAAATTAAGTAATATGCCTCAAAGATGCGCTTCTCATTATTAAAATTGTCCCAAGGCATCAGTATTGGGGCTATATGAAGTAAACAAGCCAGTCAGTTCACTAAAGGGGATCGTGTTTTCTTTACCATAGGACAGCACCCCACCAACGATGTTTCAGAGGTAGGTACTGCACACAGAGCTCTTACTGACAGGATGGCAGCTACACAAGGGTTCTGCCAAAAAGAACTTGAAGGATTTACCTTTAAGCTGGAATGCAAGAAAATGCCTTTTAGCATTTCACATGGACTATGCCTTTTTTGAGAGCGCATTATTTAAACACCAAAGTGTCAGCATGAGGTAAAATATGCCCTTCACCCTGACTTAGGCATCTAGATTTAGACAACACAGGAGGTTCAAAGTCACACAGTTTTTGTCCTGGATTCAAAAAAGGGCTATTTTACTTTTTCTTAAAGCTACAACCACCACACACTTCACACTCCCTTATCAAGCACCATGAGAAACCCACCCTCCTTCCCTTATCTTGAAGACTGACACTGTAAGTTAAAAATACAAAGACTTTGGACACGCATTCAAAGACAAAGCAAAAATTTGCAGCCTTCATACTGTAACTACCCAGTAGCCATGATAACTAGAAAAATTTGAAAATGCAAAACATGTGCTAGCTGACCTTATTTGTATAAAGGAATGGTGACATCCAGTGGCCACGTGTGCCTGGTTTTACTTGCAGTTTACAACCACATCTATTTCAAAACAGAGCTGAAGCTGTCGCCAAAATACAGGGACTGTATGCCTAGAGATACAGTTGCAGTTTCACACAGATAAATCCAGGGAGGTAAGAGCAGTTGAAGACTCAACTACAGTGTTCAGAAAGATACCGATATTTTCTACTAGTACTACAAATGTTGGGCAAAGTATTTCCTTTCCTAATCCCTCAATGTCCATGACTGAGTTGGAGAACTAAGATCTGTCCCAAGACTTCTGTTCCTATACCTCCATATCAAAACTTACTAAACTGTTCTGTAATGCTCATTACTCCTCAGCATAGCACAGTCATGTTATGTAGGAATTGCCAGCCTGGTCAGTTGTCATGGCAGCATAAGGCCAGAAGTCAACCCTCCAAATATAATTCATATTTAAAGAACTTTCCCAGGTCTTGTTCAAAGACAACTAGTTAACATTGTCTACTTTTGATCACTGAAAGAGTCCAGGTTCTTAGATGATGCACTAAGACATTTTCTGTCCTATTTTTTCCCCTCTAAAGAGAGGCTACTGTAAAGGAAAAGGTCACACATTGAAAGAATTTGGGAATCCCTTATGATTTTTGTTTATTTTATGCCCTATAAAGTCCTTAAGCTTATAGCTATACTTTCAAGGAGAAATAATTTCTATGAAGTCGGAAACATCCAACCAACATCTAAAAGGTGGGACTGATTTATCATCTTTGACACAGGTGATTGTGGATATTTGAACCACAGTTCTCAAGCAGAGACTCTGCCATAAACTGGCAATAAGTCTGTTGGAAGATGAAAATTGACAATGATTTTGGGATCACTGGATGTCCTGCATACCTTGCCATGAAAACAAAAAGCAGTGTTTGGACATGCACTGTTTTCCTGCCTGTTCGCTACCTTCCAGAGTGAGTAGGAATTTTTGAATCAGGATATATCCAAACTAGGCAAGACATTACACAATAATGGTTCTAACTATATGCCTGCCTCAGGATAAGCAATACAAACTGCTTTCCTGATGGCCATCCAACATGGGAAGATGAGAGCAATAGCTAGAGCTGATAGAGGAATGACTTGAGAACAGAAAGCGACCAGTCAGATGTACTGGATGGCTCACTGGTCTAGAGAGAAATCACAGAGCTTCCTATTTCCATGCACCTACCACTCTGAGGATCTGCTGCCTACTCTGCTCTTGCACAGACCTACCAGAGGCAGACAAAACTGCTATTTCTAAAACCACAACCTACTCAAAACCAGAGACTGATCATAACTACAACTAAGGAAATTCCCAGCATGTTGTGAGCCCTAACAGCAGTAACTGATAAATCATTATCTGCTGACTGGTGCCCTTTTTGAAATGAGCTTGGCAGGCCTCAGGCAAGGACTACAGAGATACCAACATCACAAAACTCCTCATAATTGGCATTAATTGCTCCTTTGTTGACAGCACAGCAGATCTGCCAAGGATTGAATGAATGGTAGTGACTAAATTCATCTCTAGGGATGGCCCTTCAGCACATTACTAGCCTGGTGCAAAACATTCACACAAGCTCTGGTAATGCAAAATTGGGCTCAAAGCTCTGTTAATTGAACTTTCTATACAGTAACTTTTTTTTTTTTTAAGTTCAGTTAAGAAACCAAATTGTTCTGATTTTAACAGGGAACAAGAATGGATGGCCCTTACATGAACACTCCTGCAAGAAAGAACGATGACGTTCCTGCCTCTTTGAAGGTGGAGGATATGTCTTTTTCTAACAGGGATATGAACCTAGAGAAACACCAAAAACTTGCAAATCAGACAGTTGCTCCCTTCTTTCAAACTTCTTCACTGCAGTTTAAAACACTGATGCCAGAGCACACATGAGATAGTGCACAGTAGCTTACAGATGCAGCTCAGTGTGTATCTCCTGTATGTTTATTTTAAACTTCAGCCTAAGTCTAGGGGAGTAAATTTCCATCCTGAGTCTTCATGGACTTTTGGCTACATGCCCTTATAGCTAAGGCTACATAAGACTAGACATCAATTAAAGCATGCAGAAGGGCCAGCTCAGCCTCCAAAAAAGAGTCAGCATATTGTCTATTTGTGATCACTCTGTGCTTCCATATATGCTTTACTTGACTCCTCTGAATTCTGCCACCTTAATGAGGAAAAACAAAAGTTACATAACCACAGATGCAATTACTCAACAAAAACTTTATTTACTTTACTTTTATACGATCTGATGCAGAAATAAATCCCTCCAGTAACTTCTCATCCTCTTTTGGGCACGGATATGGATCAATCAGTCTTATTAAGCACTCAAAAATATCCACACAAGAAAACGTGACAGTTATGAAATACCACAAAGATCTAAACCAGAAATAGAGAGGGGAAAAAAATGGGAATTGAAAACTCATTTCAGGTTTTACACAGCTGAATAATTTTACTCGACAGCCACTGATTTAAGAAGTTAGGTCAGTCTATAAAACATCAGGGAATACTCTTAGCAAAGGAGCCAGAGGAATCATTCACTATGTTCACATCTGCCCTACCTTGGAGCATGGTTCAAAAGGTTCTGAGAAGAATTAGGCTAAAAAGGACAGGCAGCAAGACCATCTCCTCCTGCTTCAGGACATCAGCACTTACATTTTGTATCATGCTAAATGCAAGTCAGTCCCTGAAATTAAGGAAATTTAGCAAAAATCATCCAAGAAATATATGCCTTCCTAATACAGTCTGATGTCCCAGTGGCAAGTTGGCAGGCAAACCAAGCATCTTGTTCAAGACCCTACCCTAAGGCATAATACCAAAACCAATATCAAAGAGCAGAGCTGGTCAGCCCTAAAATCCTGCCCATTTTCTCCAAGAATTACCTAGAAAACTACAAATCACAGAAATTCAGCATGGAAAAGACTTGTGACTACTTCCACCAGGAGAATCTTTCATACAACAACTCAACCCACTAATTGGTTGTTCTTCCTCGCCTCTGGTTCATTCCACCAGGTGTTATTACGTGTTCTGAACTAACAAAAAGCACATTACAGGTATGAAAGACAGTGCCTTCTGCCAGATATCTCATACAGCCTCAGAAAAAAAACAACAAAAAAAAAGAAATTAGAATCTACTCTGGCAAATTCATTAAGGAAAAGGCTTTTGAAAAAACTGGGTTATCCAACAGGTGTGACAAACATCCGTAAACCTCCAAAGAATTGAGAAGGAAATAGTTTACAGAAGCAACTTGAATGCCAAGGCTGTCAGCTGTCATATGAATATATATTATGTGCTTTCTCTGAGCTCTTCTAAACTAGAAATTATTAGTCAAACATGATTAATACACAGTCAGTTCTCAGAACAACTTTTTATGTCTATATATACACACAAAGGTATAAATATATCTTTGTGCATGCATTTAACTGAATATATACACACACACATGGGATATACCTATATAAAGGCAATACAAATTCAAAGATGGTCAGACAAGAGGGAGCCACCCAGTAACAGAAAACAAAGGAGAAGAAATCAGTCAGAGCCATGTTTAATACAAGATTTCCATGCTCCTAAGGCTTGATTTGATGGCATTTGGCAAAAGCAGGAAAGAAGTTTAAGCAAATGGGAGACATAAAAAGGACAGTTCATCATAAAGGGAAAAAAAAAGTTAAGGAGCTCAAACACTTCAACCAATTCCACAGAGAGCCACCAGAAACAGCTAATGGAGAGCTCCAAATTCCTACAAACTAGGTGTACAACTTTGATGCAGCTAAGGAATGGTCTGACTAGCAAGTGTTTTTTAGAATTAGTTTTCTACTTGATACTTTTCCAGTTTTCTGATCAGGAATGAAACCCCCTGTTTTGCTAGAACAAAGCCAGTTTTAAGGTTGCCCAGTGTCTAATAATACCTAGTGATTAAAACGAACAAAAATGACTGTTAGGCACATGGCTTTGAAAGAGTGCCAGTCTCTTTGAATCTGACTGGATTTGGAGAAATCCTTTGAGGGATCTCTAAATCAAGACCAGATTTAAGCTTCTCAGATACTGGCCAAAAAACAAAGAAAGAAAAGTCTCTGGGCTTGGAGATTCCAGTGTCAAGCACTAGGGAAAAAGGCAGAAGTCTAAGCAACAGGTGGAGTAATCACAGTAGTACGAAAACCTTTATGCAAGAGAATGTTTTGATATATAAGTATCAAAATTTCATTAAAGAGATCAGCAGTATAATAGTTACTTCTGAGATTTTGCACTCACTGCTAGACTTGAGTTAATTAGCACAAACATGGATTAAGGCAGACAATTGTCAAGTTCTTCATGAAGACAGACAACAATTGCAAGCCCCAGTCACCACTATGCTGCTGCATTTTCTGCTATACATTCCCTGGATTTTTACATTACTCTTCTCATTGGACTTGGCTTCAATAATCAGTTTATATAAAGTTCTGGGTACCTATTATCTAGTTGTAGGGAGCAACTGCTCCCTACATGCCCTTCCTGGTTACCAGGTGGGACACTCTTCTCTCTTCTCTAATCCTTAAAGGGCCAGTTTGACTATGAGGGTAATACGAAGGAAAAGATATTACTGCTTCCCAAACTGACAAAAACATGATAAGATATGTTATTCTTCCTTCCCAGATGAGCTTCAGAACACCAACTTGCTGCTGCTTAGAGCTTTTTCCAAACAGCAAACTCCAGCCCTCTCCTCCTCCTGGAGTACCAGTCTGCCACCAGAATGGTAACCTGTTAAGGCCTTGTAGCCCACACAGGAGAAGCACTGGCAAGTTGCTGTGCTAACACTCAGCTTGTGTTTCCTACAGCTTCTTCTGCAGGCGTTTCCTGAGAGCTGCAAGAAAGGGCAGTTGTCATGCATGCCATTGCTGAGTTATCTTCACATGCTGCCACCTACATGGCAATACCTGCAAGCCAATTATGCATCTTTTTGTATTGAACTGCAAGAGACCTCTCAACCTGAACTGCAACATTACACTGCTGACGTTCTGCTGGGTGTGCACTGGCCCCAGGGACTGGTTCACGTTTGTCCCATTTTGCAACAAGGTAGCAGTGGAAATCTCAAAGGCATCAAGAGAGAAGAGAAGAAAGCAACATGAAAGAAAAACTTCTCACTGAAGTATTAAGATTCACTGGCCACGGATACAGACTGCATTTTTAAAAGCAAAACTAGTGCTGCCAAGAATCAGCCTCGTTTATGTTTTGCAGAATGGTAAATCCAGTCTCAAGCTCAACATCAAGTCAAAGATTTCCAAAACAATTTTTCTCAAGCTACTGTTACACAAAGACTACTGGGACAATGTTCTGAGCTGTTTTAATGCTTCCACTGTTTGAAGGAGGAATTTCTCATGCTGCTTGAGGAATTTCTAGTTATGAACAAAATACAGTCTAAAAAACTACCAGCAAAACAGCCACAGCCATACAACACTGAAAATGCTTGCTATCACCAGGCAAGGGCATGTAAGGAAGGGGAAGAATTGATCAAAAAAATAATGAAAAAATCTAAACCATATTTCTCAAATCCTGTGAAGAGGTTTTGCAAGCTTTCCATAGGCACAGATGAGGCACAGGGCCAGATCCCCCCTCAAACCACTCCTCAGAGAGGTAACAGCAGAGGTCTTCCAATTATCTTTCTGTGCCCTGCACAAGACTGCAGCGACCTGTCACCAGCAACTTATCCTGGAGATATCAGCTCCTTTTCTGGCTCCAACACCATGAAGTGGGTGGGTTGCCTCTCCCATTATGCTGACCCACTTTTTTAACCTGCAGTTAATAGCCTGTCAGTAGCTATCAGCTCTCAGCCCTTTGCAGCATTGTGGACAGTGTATGTGCACTAGCATCTTAAGACAACTAAGAATGTAATCTGCTTTAAAAAATTAAAAAATGGTAGCATTTATATAGATTATATAAAAAATTACATACGTATTTATAACAATATATAGAAAGATTAGGGGAAGTTCAGAAGGTCATCTAGCTCATTTCCCCACCTCACAGCTTGCATTAACTCCCATGAGGGACAGAAAGACTTTTTTTTTTTACTCCATGGATGATCCTGCCTTATGCTTAAGGATAGATCAGATGCCATCTTGAAGTCCATTTCATCCTGAATTATCCTATGATTCATAAAATGTTGATACATACTTAGACAAGGAATGTGTTATAATTTCACATTGAAACTAAACCTTGTAACCCCTTCTTAAAAACCCCAAGGAATGTTTAAACTTGGACGGAAAACAAATGGCAGTGTCTATTTCTTGAGATTATTAAATCCAGGTAGTTGCTCCTTCTTCTGGAGCATAAGCATTCTGACAAATGGTACAATCACAGGATCATACATTATTCTTTCCTCTGGGCTTTGAAACTCAACCTGTATGTGGAACAGATGCACAAGGAAGGAGAACAGGAGCATACAAGGGCTGGGTCTGTGAAAAGTCAAATAAATGCTTTAAATCTAAACTGCATATCCAAATCTGCTGCACTACTGTTGTGTTATATTAATAACTCTACTCCTTATGGACCACACACTTCCATAACTGAAACACATCTGCTCCAGTTTGACCTGTTGAGACACCACTCATTTGCTCTGTGTTATCATGTCCATTGTCTTCACACTCGTCTCTAGAAATTCAAACAGTTCACTTATACCCTAGATGGTTACCAGAAGGTATTGCTTTGTTTTTCATTCTTACCTTCTCTCCACTAGAGTAGAAGAAATAGCGCAATCGGACAATGTTACAATGATCCAGTTTTCTCATAATCTGGAGCTCTCTGTTCTGAAACAAGAGAAAAGCAAACAATTAGAAAAACATAAAGTACCATAGTAAACACCTTTATATACAGATACAGGAGGTGACAAAGCAAAGAACAACTAACGTTGGAAAGAGGCGACAGCTTTCCCATGTTTATTAATATTTATTGCAGTTACTTTATCACTGAGAATACTGCCAACTTTGAGTACATTTTCCCTCTAAGGTCCACAAATCCATCAAAAAAAATCCAAGAATTACCTACTTGCGTTATTAAAGGTTCAGTAGTAAAAGGCAAGAAGACATTAACTTGCCATTTTTAATTTCTGATCTTACAATAATACCATGTATCAGCCAGAAGGGTTGTAAGCCTATCCCCCTTGAATACTGTATAAATAATGCAAGCACTGTAAACCCAAACATAACGTTTCCACATACACCCCTGCCCTCCTCCACAGTGCAAAACAAGTTTGCAATAAAAGATCTTTGCCTCTTCCATTCTCTTTGTAATACCAACAAAAAGCACCTGAAATTTATGCAACAGAGTTCCCACTTTCATTCGACCAAGGTTTAACCAGGTTTAGACAGACAGAATAATTGCTTTAGTTTCCCATTTTATATCAACCTGAAAAAGCTGTTAAAATAAAATCAGTTCATTACATGCATGATAAACTTGTGCCTTTACTGCAATATCCATTATAAATGAAGCCTAAACAAATGAGGGATCTTATTGCCTAACAGAAAAAAACAAGTGAAGTTTTGAACTGCGGGTATGATCAAAAACAAGCAAGTAAAATTAGTACAGTTACGTTAGTTATACTTCACAGATATTGTTACAATACTTCTTTTTCCTATGGTCCCATCGCTGTTATTCCTTCCTCAATTAATAAACAATCTGCAGCTTCAAAACCAGAAGGTATTCCACTTTTTACGCTGCTTGTGGGATTGCTAATCACGCTTCCTGAATAGCTAGAACCAATACAATAGACTAATTCACTGGTCCTAATAGCATCATTAACACTGGTCAAGTTCAGGAATATTTGGGAAGAAAATTCTTAAGCCACCACATATTTTCATACTTGAATGCACAAAGCTAACACCCACGTTGTGCAGTGCTGCTGTTGAAACAAAGATTTCAGATTCTATGTATCGAGGGTCACCTATAGTATCTGTCATTATAATTAATTTTCAAGGAACTCCACAAGAACCACACAAAGCTTCTAATGTGAACACGGCTACAAACTCTGCTTCTAATTTATCTAAGCTGTGTAGCCTTAAAAAAAAAAAAAAAAAAGAGGTGCTAAATAGGATGCAGCGTCATTAATCCTATCAACCCTGACTCCTGCTGACTGAAAAAATACTTCAGTATTAGCCAGCTCTTTACAAACATGAGTGACATCTCACACAGTTATCAGTTGGCAATTATCCACCAAGTAGTTAAGGAGAAAGCAAGTCCTTTCCTGAGCCTGGCTTCTGAACAGATTAAAGCCTAAGACAGCCAGGTGCATACCAAGACAAGCCTATTCTATCCTGAAGGATGAAGAGAGAAAGTAAGGGAAAGCAAGGAGAGACCTCTGAGTCTTTCATGTATCTCCTGAACTCTTATGGAGTGAATTTGTGAAAGAGGAATACAGGCTTCTCCACATAACTTCATCAATATGCCTCACAGAGAAAAGGATTCTCCTGATAGGAACAAGAGCTTGAATATCCTCCACTTATTCATTCTTTATTAAATGCTTTATTAAATGCTTTATTAAGTCAATTTTGAGAGTCATGGCTGGGGTTCCTGTGCTGTATGGCACAATTCAAATTTCAGATCAACAGAAAGATCTCATCCTCTTGTCTTGTCCAAACCACTGCTGGCTCAGTGGTGTCTCCCTGGGCCTTACAACGTGGGGTAGATTTCAATTAGCCAGTCAAAGAAGGGATGGTTCTAGATCCCACCAGTTACAGGAGTTACAGGAACACCTATTATGACAAAAGATTAATTTCTCCAGTTGGTTTTTATGGCACTTAACAGTGTTACTATAGGACTGAATCTACTAACACTGCAAGTCCCAGTACCAAATTCCACCAGCAATTCATAGGCCAACATATAGCAAGTAATTTCTTCTTCTCTTTCTCCTACTGACTGTGAGATGGGAATAATATCTTTTATCTCATCAATTTACTGGAAGAAAAATGAATACACTAAGCATTAACACGCAAATTTTATTTTAGCAATACCTCCGTAGCTTCTTAAAATATCCATACATAAACTTAAGTCAGGTTATCACTTCATATTATTCAGATAGTATGTACATGTTGATTTGATACACTGGAAAAAAGAAATCAGCAAAAGTTATTTTAATGCTAGGCTCAAGTCATATTTATATTCTGGTATCTCATCCTAGCACAAGCACAGTCTGTGCCCACTTTGATGCCTTCCACTCTGATCCATCTCCTTCAGCTCTTATCCTGACCATCTGTTGCAGCTGCACAAAGAGTTTTTCAAGAGGTGCTAATATCAAGGATAAGTCATAAACCAGTTACACAGTAACCTATATCTTGCATCCTGTGACTAGGTAGAAGGAAACAAATCTAAACTGTCATCTTAGTCAAACAGTCACCTCAGTAATCTTAAAACCAAGCTGATTTCTAATCACCACTCCTTGGTGGAGTTAAAACTGGAAATACTTGAATAGTTGCAAAGCTCAAATTGGACGTAGCAGGGGAACAGCTACTGACATTCACGGAACAAAGTGATGCTTTAAAGAATTCATTTTTTCTCATAGATGAATACTTCAAGTAGTCTCACTTCACCGTGCATTTCCCCGTATACATCTTAAATAAGTAACAACCTTTTCACATTATAATGCAGACTATTAACTACCAGTGCAGAAATGCATGGGGGCAAGACGAAATATCAGATTAGAAGCAGGGAACCTTTAGTGAAATGAACAGTGACAGATGTCCTACATCAAGTAGAAGAGAGAAAATGGATGTCTAAAGATAATGCAAACTAAAACCATTTCAAAACATGCTGATGAGAAAGGCTGACAGTGTGTTCAAAATTCAGGGTGGATGAAAACAAAGCTCATGCTTATCCTTAACTCATAATTTTTGTCTTCCAAGAGACGTGGATGTAAAGTCAAAGACTCACAGAGGAAGTTATTATTCTTTCCTATTGTCCCACCCATTGGCATGAAGGAAGGGGTTTAGTTTTCTTCCTGAACGAGTGTACCAGGCCTGGGAAGCACTGAAGAAAGCAAAGCCCTTCAGTGCCTGTCTTGCCATAAGGGAGGACCCAGCAGGCATCTGTTCACACAAAACATGTGCTCCTGCAGCACATGTTCCTTTGAGGAGCTGCAAAGCAGTGGGACTATAAGCAGATTACTCAGCACATTTCTGTTGCAGTTCGATTTCTTTATCTAAAATAGATTTCTTTATCCAGAAGGCAAAGTGCTGTTGACACACAACTCCACAAGACTGCTTTATGACCAGCGCATTTAAGCCCTTCACTAACTACTGAAGCAAACCCCACATAACAAAACCCTGTTCATCACTTATGAAGACAACTTTCCTAGACCAGATTGTCTCTTATCTGTTCGTTCTATTGAAGAAAACTGGTTACTCATCAAGGTTAAAGATTTGGTTAGAGATTGCCAAGACATCAGATTTATAACTTTAAAGCATAGCCAGTAAAGCTCACACATGAAGATTCACGTCTTCTCTCCAAAGCTACAGCCCCAATCCCTCGCAGCTGTGCTAATGCTGCAGTTGATACAAAACCACCAAAGCAAGGTCATTTCTTCCTCACTACTGTAATCTGCTATTACAGATAACCATCACTCCCTGCCACACACACTCCCTTCCCTCCCCATCCAGGGACTTCTAGAGCTAAACCAGTTTGCACTCATTACTCCTAATCTGACTCTTTGCCTTCTAGCCCCCTTCTCCCTCCCTTTCTTACAACAGGGGATAAAATGACTGGATCATCAGAGATGATGCTTTATGGACTTGTAACTTCTTGAACTGGACTAGAGCAAATAAAGGTGAATGGTTTTGTACAGCTCATGTCAGCATGACGTTACCATTATACACCCAGTGAAGTACAGAAATACCACCTGGATCCAGTTCAGAAGGTAATTCCTCAGTTTTCTTAGCTAATGGGCATGCTGGGTTTTGATTTTTTTTTTCTGAACTGCCATTTTAAAATCTCAACATGGTTCATTGAGAATTATGTTCAGTGCTGATGAAATGGGTGAAATTAGAGATTTATATTTTTCCTTTGTGTCACACCAAGGACACGATCTGGTTCTTGTGAACAGATAAAATTCCGTACATCTCGTCTTTTTAGAGATGATATTTTTTAGAGGGAAAAGCAGGATAAGCTACCAATCTAATTCAACAAGTACCTTCAGCATCAGTCTTCTTGCCTAAATCAAGTAGGGCCAGCAACTAAAGTTAATTCTTATTTTTTCACTTTTTTGAACTGATTTTTTTTCTTCTTGATATAATCCCTTCAAATGATGAAGCTCAGTATCTTGTGTTCTTCTATCAGATTGGAAAAACAGAAACTGGAGGGTCATGGCATGAACTGTGGCATTATACATGGATGGAAGCAGCACAGGTATATTGAAATTTCTCGGTACACACATTCTTTTCTCCTCTTGCACATGTTACATTTAGGCTTCCCTCCTTTCCTCTGCTTCCACCATAATCTTCTCCATTCTACCACATTTCTTATCCTTCAGTAAATGTTTTCCCACAGTGAAGAGCAGGAGGAGAAAGCAAAGTTGGGGAAGAAACTAGTTTCCAGCAGGAGACATGAAGACAGTGATGAAGCAGCAGGGCTTGCTCTTTTTTTCCCTGCTTCCTTCCACTTGAACAGCCAGAATGACCAGTCACATCCACTCACCTTCACCTGCTGCACTGCTGAGCCTGCCCCAAGAACAGGCTGAGGCTGAAACCTAGAGAGATTTGAAGCATTTTTCATACAGCAGGAAAAAAAGCAAAAAAGCTCTTTATCCTGACCATCACCCACTACAAGAACACCAAGCACAGGGCAGTAGGCACATGCTGACAAAAGTTTTACAATGTGATCCTAGACAGCTGTGGCTGATGCCTTGCAGAGACAGAGAGCTGCTTGCACAACATTTAAGCCATCCCTCCTAGACTCAGTTTTGTAAAACATACTGAAACAAAAAAACTGGAGACCACAGAGGATGCCTTTGAAATAGCACCTTACAGCTTACCAAGGGGTAGTGGGACCACAAAACCCAATTTTGCCAAAAATTTAACATATTTTTACTAAAGCTCCAATTCTAGTATGTGTGGTTTGTCCTAAGTTTAGTGGGACAGACTGCAAAATAAAAGCTGTACCACATCTTCTCTAAAAATTCCTGAAGCTGCCTGACCCATTCCTCCAAAGATGAGTTTCAAACAGCATCAATTACAAAGCTACTTTTAACACTGTCCTGCTGTCAGCAGAAGTATTACAGAAATTATTTTCACAGAACTGCCTTTCACAGATATATGATTATTCAGGTATTTTCAGAATAAAGGCCAATCTTTCTGTATTTGCCCCAAGATATCACTAAAATACATCAGTACTTGGAGGGAAAAGAAGTGCAAAAAGGGCTTAACTACAGAAACCTGGTCTGGGAATCTGCTCATGCTGGTCATCACTAGTGTGATAAGTCCATTTATGAGGCAAGCAGAGACAAATGTCAACAGGGATCACAGTCTTCCTCATTTACATTTGAGGTGTGGATTAGGACAAAGCCCCAGTCACCCCCTCCTGTCAATCATGACATAATTACAACACCAACAGATCTAATTTGGGGTGGTCTCCATTTTTAGCACACCTGTTAGTCTCGAACTCATACAATCATGACCTTTAATGCAGAAACACAGGACAATGCCAAAAAACAAATACTATGTATTAAATATTTGTATCTCTGACATATCAAAAGCTGTAATGCCACAAAACACACCACCCAGATAGTGCTAGTCTATTGATGACTGTTAAATACTTGGAGCAGGACAGGGCTAACACACAGGTCGGAAAATCCTGATAGCCTGTCCTGCTCCAACCTCTACCCGTGTGTAACACCAGCATGTACACAGAAGCAGCCTGGAGGGTTACCAAAGGTAAAAGCACTTCGATTTTTATAATCCCAAAAGTCCCAGAGACACAGATCAAATACTGATTTATACATTACTAACATTCTGGGACTCCCTAAGGAAAACAAAACTAAACTAAAGAAACAAAACAAAAAACTGGTGATAACCATCAGCAGTTTACAGCACAAATGTAGAATTGCTGCTTTAAACACTTTCTCCTTCACCTTTTCCTTACACCACTTTCTGCCTGCCATTCACAGGAATCCTAATCCTCATACAAGGGAAAACCCAAAGACTAAGTACCTATGCAACATGAGAACAGTGAGTGCACGTGCTCTGTGCCATTCGAGGGGGATGAGCAGAGGAAGCTGGCAGGGGGTCCAAGACACAGAACACTTGTGTGTGCAGTTCTGTGCAACTCAGTGAACTGTGGTTGCATCATGCTCTGGTTTACCACACAACCAGAAGAAATCAAAGGCTCCAAATTTAGCTTCATCTTGCTACTGAGTTCCTCAATGCTGCCACACTTTCCACTACTTGTCGTCATGTAAAAATCTGGTAATTAAGATCCTGAAGCAACAAACGACGGAGACACAGTGCAAGGTTGCACTGCAAAGTGTTTCGGATACGCTGGCCTGCGAACACCCAGAACGAGTCAGAGGCACAGAATGTGTGCGTCAGCTGTATTCTGTCCAAAATTTATTACTGAGCACAGCGACCTTCAGCCTTGGCACAGGCACAGATCAGGGAAAAAGTGTAGGCTACGAATGCGGCAGCAGGCAGGACCTGCCTGAAGAGGCCAGCGGGCAGACTGAGCTGGGCTGGGGCTGGAGCCAGGCCAGGGCAAGATGAAGGCACAGGGTTCAGGCAAGCGTAGGTGGGGCCACCAGTGCACTCTCAACCTGCAAACCCGTGATTTATTAACAGCTGGACTGAAAGAGCGGACGGGGCAGCAAGAGTCAAAAACATACCTGTAACTAAGGCTAAAGAATAACGAGTGAAACAAAAAGTCACAAGGCCACCACAAATGTGGGCTAGATTTCATTAGCCTCTTAAGAACTAGACAGATTTGAACCCCAACCATGCAGTAATGAGTGAGCTGACAGAAAGACATAGTGGATGGAAATTTGGGGTTCTAACACGCACCTTGCTTCCACCCTATTAATTCCTTCTGTGGTATTACTGCTCCCAATAAACTCAGGCATTACATCCATTCTCATAAAGGGACCATGTGCTTTGAACTTTCTAACTCTTCTCCTAGGCAGTCAGCAATGGCAAGTGGCATATTATGTCATCTTCAGCCTGCTCTCCCTGATGCAGAACACAGTCCCTAAGCAGAAAACTTGATCTTTATACAACTATTACACATAGTTTCCTATAACTGGAGACAGAAATGGCTTATTTGTGTTCTAAAGTGCTAAAACAAGTCTTGATCTCTTCCAGGAGAACAGAAGAAAAAAATCTGATTTTTCTTTCATATCCTTCCTCTATCTCAGCAGTTAATTGAAGGGTGGAAAACAAATTCTTCTTCGTTATCTCATTGTTGCCTCTTTGAATGAAAGAGTTTAAGAGCCTCTCTGAGACTTAATAACATCTCTAAGTTCCTGCCAGCTTTGGAAGCTCAAGACTGAACTTGGAAGGCAAACTGATTTCCAGCATCATGTCACTTCGAGACCACAACCTGAAATTCACTAAATCATTTTCAAGTGGTTGTTTCAAATATTGTGACCTGATGAACAGCTCAGTTTTATGCTTCCGTTCTACAGCACCTACTGTACTCTGCCAGCAGCAAGCCCAAATGCAGGAGGAATTGCAGTGCACCCAAGACAAAAGTTAGAAAAACAGAACTAGGTCTGAAACTCAAGAGATTGTTCAA
The DNA here is from genome assembly GCF_003945725.1 of Corapipo altera. Classification (NCBI taxonomy): domain Eukaryota; kingdom Metazoa; phylum Chordata; class Aves; order Passeriformes; family Pipridae; genus Corapipo; species Corapipo altera. The sequence goes on from NW_020884910.1 coordinate 5,104,353, forward strand.
ATCTATTATATGAGATTGAAATAAAGTGCAGGAAGGAGAATAATTGAAAGGAGAAGTATTTTCTAAAAGGCAGCCCTATGCTTCCAGAGATAATAGCCATTCTTTTTCAGTGGTAGTACAGAGGATCTCTCTCACAGTAAAAAATCATTTTCCTTACATAAAAACAGCAGTCAGACTTTTTTCCTCATGTTTTGATTTTCAACTCTTCAACGAAGAAAAAGAAAGTCTGTCTAAAAGTGCCTGTAACATCAGTCCTCAGGGACTTTGCAACATCCGTGGAACCTTACACCTGCAATCACAACCAGAACAGGTTGCAATTAATCTATTAATCAAATAAGTTCCAATCTCCCACGGGCATAAGTCATTTGCTGGGTTCCTAATCACTATGTTATTAAACATTAATGAAATGTTTTATTACTCTTGACCTTCTCTTCTTACATATGATGTAGCAGATGTTTCGTGCAAACAGATTCCAAAGGACTTGATAAACAAAAATAATTTCTCCTCCCCCTCAAAAAAAAATATTTATTTAGGGAACAGGTTGCTTCCGATGTTTATTTTTCCTTTGTCTCAGGACTATTTCTACGTGACATGAAGATGCCTGATGTTACAAGTCATGAGGGGCTTTTATTTCAATCTAAATGACTCCCTCAGACCTAACAGGCAATATTCAAATTAGGAGGACACAAGAAAGGAAAATGACAGGTGAAGACTTAGCAGGGAGCAAAAGGGGATTGGAACAGGCAAGTGGAATTAGCTGCCTGCGGATGATTATTTGCCAAGCAGAATTAAAATTTTCAGTAAGTACAAGTCTTAATAATGAGCTCCCAGATAAGTAAGCTTTTAAAAGGTTAAGCATTCCCTGCCGAATTCAGAGGAAGACTGGGCAGCTCCTCCTCTGAGGGTGGGGGAATGGGAGAAGAAATTGGTTCAACTCCAGCAGTAAAGTTAAAATTGGAACTTATACTCCTTACGTTATACACATATATAATAAGCCTTTCTCCCTAAATCCATATTGGATTCCCCACCCCCTGGTTTGGCAAGGTTGTCATGAGCAGATAACAGAATCTATTAGCTACCACTGTAACTAATAAAACCACAACATGTGAATACCAGGTCTAAGATAAAAACTACTCTACCAAATTTCAGATGATAGCCACACTTGTGTAAGAACAACTAACACTCATTCAGTTTTATACATTAAAAAAAAAAATAATCAAGCTTCCCCAAACACTGTCTTCATTTTAAAAGACAGCAGCACATTCTTCCCAGAGCTGCAAAACAATTTCACCAGTTGACCTTTGTTAGACACAAGCAATCTATCATACACTTGGAAAGGGAAAGCCAACTACGTCAAAGTACAAATGCACTATAAGTTACTAGAAGAATTAGCATTCCAAGTTTGATAAAACAGGTTATCAGACTTCTTGCTCGAGGGTTTTTTTCTTAGTCAGCACTAGTGCTTTTCAAACACTGTCCCATTTTTCGAGAAATCATTTCCTTAGGCAAAAGCATGTCACAGCAATGAAATGATTAGGAAATCTTCACATTCACTTATAGTCTAAATTACCCCAAAAGAAAGAGCGCAGAGAAGAGCAAGTTTTAGCAACTGTTTGCATAACAAGGTGTGGTTTTTAATGTCAGCTTTAAAAGCAGACACAGTACTATGGTTAGATTCACCACTTAGTCACAATAAAAAGGAATAGAGATCTCCAAAAGAAAGAATGATGCAGAAAGAAATTATTTCATATGTCAAGTGAGCACCATGAATTTCAAGTGGCATACTTTCAGCAAATTTCAAAAGGCTACACTACCACCTCATGGACTTCCAGTTTCAGTTTCCCAAGCACCAGCTTCAGATGGACCAACACAAGGCAGGGGTAAGCTAACTCCCATGAAGCCCGGTCCTTCTTCCATCAGTATGTGCAAAAATCATAGAGTGCTTTGGGTTGGTAGGGACCTTCAAGATCATCTAGGTCCAACTCCCCCACCATGGGCAGAGACCAGGTTCCTCAAAGCCCCATCCAATCCAGTCTAGAACACTTTCAGGGATGAGGCACCCACAACTTCTACAGGTAGTCTGTTCCATTGTCAGCCCACTTGCACAGTGACGAACTTCTTCCTAACATCTAATCTAAACCTCTTCTCCTTCACTTTAAAGTCATTCATTCCCCTTTGTCCTATTGCTACATGCCTTTGTAAAAAGTCCCTCTACAGCTCTATTGCAGCCCCCTTTAGGTACTGGTAAGCTGCTTTAGGGTCTCCCTGAAGCCTTCTCTTCTCCAGGTTGAACAGCCACAACTCTCTCAGCCTGTCTTCATAGGAGAGTTGCTCCAGTTCCTAATCACCTTCACCACCCCCTTCAGGACTCACTCCAACAGGTCCATGTTCTTATGTCGGTGGCTCCAAGCCTGGCAGAACTCCAGGTGAGGTCTCATGAGGGCAGAGTAGAGGGAAAGAATCCCCTCCCATGACCTGCTGTCCATGATGCTTTTGATGCAACCAAGGATACGTCTGGTTTTCTGGGCTGGAAGCACACGTTGCTGGGTCATGTCAAGCTTCTCATTCACCAGCACCCCCAAGTCCTTCTCTTCAGGACTGTTCTCAAACCATTCTCCTTCCAGACTGTATTTGTGCTTGGGGTTGCCCTGACCCAGGTACAGGACCTTGCTCTTGGCTCTATTGAACATCATGAGGTTTGCACAGGCCCACCTCAAGCCTGGCAAGGTCCCTCTGGATGGCATCCGTTCCCTCCAGTGTGACGACCACACCACACAGCTTGGTGTTGTCAGCAAATGTGTTGAGAATGCATTGAATCCCACCATCCCTGCCACCAAAGACATTAAACAGTGCTGGTCCCAATACCAAGCCCTGAAGAATGCCACTTGTCACTGGTCTCCACTTGGACATCAAGCCACTGACTGCAACTTTTTGGGTGTGAACATCCAGCAAACTCCTTATCCACCAAGTGGCCCATCCATCAAAACCATGTCTCTCCAGTTTAGAGGCAAGGATATCACATGGGACAGCATCAAATACTTTGCACAAGTCCAGGTAGATGGTATCAGTTGCTCTTCCTTCATCCACCACGACTGTAACCCAGAAGGTCACCAAATGTCAGCCCTGTCAACCCAGTCATGCTGGCTGTCACCAATCCCTTCCTTATTTTTCATGTGCCTTAGCATAACTTTCAGAAGGATCTGCTCCATGATCTTGCCAGGCACCAATGTGAGACAAACTGTAGTTCCCCAGGTCTTCCTTATTTCCCTTTTTGAAAACAAGGGTTATGTTTCCCCTTTTCCAGTCAGTAGGGACTTCACTAGATGGCCACAACTTCTCAAATATGATGGACAGTGGCTTAACCATCTCCTTCAGCAGCTTGCTCAAGACCTGTGGATGCATTTCATCAGGTCCCATGGACTCGTGAACCTAAATTTAGGAACATTATCGATTCAATTACTCTCTTTGCTGACTGGGATAAAATAGCTCAGAATTTAAGCCCACCCTAGCATTAAATATCACAATCAATAATCTTAGGAATACGTTGCAACGAGGCCTTGATTCATGAACAGCTGCAGCTTAAACTCACCAGAGAGAAGTAGCCTTCCACACCTGCCCACCCCACCCCTTCTCCTCCCAGGTGTTGCTGTCCCTGCAGCCAGGATACCTGGGGGCTCCAATATCAGACACTGCCTGATACACCAGCTTGCCAGCCAAAGTACAGAACTTCACAGGAATCAGGTTCAACACATAGGTTGCAAACTGTGCTGCTTCCAGAGCTGATCCACAACCACACTGAAGTTTTTTTTTACAGCAGGAGCAGCAAGTGCATCAGCAAGTGCATTTGCTACTGCCTGCAATTCCTCTCATTTCAACTCTCAAGCACCCACTCACTGGCCTCACTGTCAGGCAGTACTACAGAGTTGATATGAGACCAGCAAGCTCTCAGGAAAGGAAAAACAAATAGCTATAGTTTGAAACTTGGGCAGCAGCAACACTGTCACTGGATAAGAGAGGGGTAGCTTTGGGAGCATCCTGGCTTTCACTTTTCGTCCAGAATAAAATAAGAACTTGCACATAACCCTGTAACAGGTAAACAGAAGAGAACTCATAAAAACAAGGAACTGAGGGAACAAAGATGACCTGATCAGACTAATCATCTTTGATTGACGACCACATCATCCAACAGTTTGTCAGCAGCCATTCACCTTGACAAGAAGGCTCAAAAAAACTTCATTCCTAGTCACCTAAGACTCTAAAACCTGAAGATATGGACATTCAACCTCTCTTTACTGAACTTAAAAGTTGTTTTCAAAAATGCATTTGTAGAACATGAGATTCAATGCAAATCAACCACAAATTATGTCAGAAAGCGTTTCCTACACCACCTACCACCTTTTCAGTGGATTACACATTCTTTTGTCTTTAACATACAGTGCTAAGGAGATTCTCGTAAACTAATTCATTAAAACATCCACTGTTAATAATAAGCAAGTTGCAAAACCTTTCACTGACCTTGCCATATACTTCCCACTACAAGATCTTATTTTCCACAGTTTAAGGAGGCCTCCCACTTAACACATCATGCAGAACAGACACGCTGTGGGGATGACCCGGAGCTGAGTAACAATCTTGCTCCTCTACTCAGTCCCAGTGAGGCCATATCTGGAGTGCTGTGTCCAGTTCTGGGCTCCTGAGTACAAGAGACACATGGAGCTCCTGAAGCAGGTTCAGCATAGGGTTACAAAGATGGTTAAGGGACAGAGCCTCTCTTTTAGAAGGAACAGCTGAAGGAGCTGGGCCTGTTCAGCCTCAAGAAGAGATGTCTGAGAGGGGACCTCATAAACGTCTCTAAGTATCTGAAGGGAGGGTGCCCAGAGGATGGATCCAGGCTCTTCTTGGTGGTGCCAAGCAATGGGACAAGAGGCAACAGTCAGAAACTGATGCACAGGAAGTTCCTCCTGAACATGAGGAAGAACTTCACTGCGCAGGTGATCAAGCACTGGTACAGATTGTCCCGAGAGAGGGTGGAGTCTCCCTCACTGGAGATATTCAAGAACTATCTGGAAGCAATCCTGTGCCATGTGCTCTAGGATGACCCTGCTTGAGCAGGGAGGTTGGACCAGATGACCCACTGTGGTCCCTTCCAACCTTAATCCATTTTGTGATTCTGTGAATTCATCTTCCTTGCACCACTCCTGACCACTCCTGAAAATTTCTTTTCCACATTTTCTTCAAATTAAATGCTATACAAAGGGTGCTGAGACCCTTTTGCATTCAAAATCACAACAGTATGAAATAAGGAAGATTACTGCCAGCTGAAGATGTGGTACTGCATGCCTTGCTTATGGAAGCAAAGCAGTATTACTCCCTATACAGTCTACACACAAGGTTAGGTTAAGACAGAATCACCGTATCTTGAGCTATATTTACGCTCAGGATAATTCAAATAAATTTTAAAGGTGAATCAATTAAAACTTTCTACAGTGTTTAGTTGGAGAGCTGAATTCAGAAGGGTTTCAGAAAAATTTATCTTTTTAAAGTTTATTATCTACTCAAGAAGTCACCTACAGAACTACTACCTGCAAGCAGATCCATGCAGATGAGCCAGTAGGACAGGATGCCACAGCTCAGTGCTCCACCAGGAAAGCGCTTTCTACTACCACCTGCACAGAGCATTGTGCTTTTGCACTGGGAACAGGTTGTTCCCACTAGCAAGGCAGACTCTTTCCAAGAGATATTCATCAGGTTAAATCCAAACAAGAGTCCTTGCACTGTTTATCCATCCTGTTAATTGATGGCCTTCATGCTGCCACAGAAATTGTTCAATGAATACCCTGACTCTGTTATGCCTTCAACACTCCAGGCAACCCTCAACATGCCCTAGTTTTTCTATGTCTCATACTACTTTCTTGTCCTACTAGATCTGTTAGCCCTACATGAAAGTAGATAACCTTTGTGCCTGTTAAGCAGCTACAGAAACAGACTCATTGCCTACCAGGAAATCCAGTATACTACCTGCAAACAATGTCCTTTTTTGCCCTTTCCAAGTTATGTTGACATAGTGAAAAAAAAAAAAAAGAAGTGTGCATTGTACCAAGTTCTTGAGTATTTGCTCTGGCTCTTCAAACACTGACTCCAATCATCTGCTGTGGTTTCCAACACGCTGGGGGAAGAGCATTTGTACTTCATGTTTTCATGCTGCTGCTTTTGCAGGTATTTAAACGACAAATAGATAGTGTTAATAAACCCAGTATAATCAAGGAAGCTCAGGTCTCAGACAGGCAATTCTAGCACAAGTTACTATGATGTTGCACTAGCAGAAGAATTTAACCTAGAAAGAATATAACACCAATTTTTTGAAAACTACAGAGTTCCTAATATTATTGCCGCAACTAAAAATTATCAGCTCTTACCACCTTCTAATTTTATAACTCAGAATTGCTCACTATTTATAAAGTATGTTCAGCAGAGCACCACAAAAAAAAGTATTTATCCTCATTCTTAAAAATTCTTCAGAAATCTGTGCTCACCTTAGATCTCCAGCTCTACATCCTGTTACTCCCTGTCAGACTTCATCTGAAATGGGCTTACAAAGTTCCTCAACATGAGAAAATGCAAGTCTATCCATGCAAGACACTGAATTAAATCCTCCTAATGTTCCCTAGCCCATGCATTACCTTTTGGAGTAGCAAACTGCAAAGTCCTCATTTTCACACTTGCAGACTTACTACTAATTCCCATGTTAGTAAGCAACACATCTGTAACGTTTCCTCTATTACTGAACAGCAAACCTGAACTTTCCCACTAAAGTGCCCACAGGCAACATCAACATTCACTACGAACTTCTACTTAAATAGGGGGGGGGGAGAAGAAGGGAAAAAAATCTTATTCTGTCCACTTGTAGCAGATCAATGCAACTGGTGGGCAGCACAGCACGAAATATCCATGATCCACCTCAACACTCAGATATCTAAGTTGCAGTGTCCCATTTCACGGACTAAGTAGACTGCAACAAATTATTTCATTTATCATCAATCAACATGCTTGCACTGTTATACTCATCTGGTATAAATGAAATGCCTGTTTTCAAGCCCAAAAAACTTGGTACAACCTTTATGACTCGTGGTTGGTGTGACTAAAGTAAGATGAATACAAAAGGGCTTGCAAACTCAGTCTGATAAGCAGATCCTTGGACGAATCTCTGAATGAAGAAACATAAGTGGATGAATCTTTAAAAGATGTTAAGTTACATATTCTGTCTTCATCATTTGATAAAGCTTGGGGGGGAAAAAGGAGGAAAATACACTCTAGCTTTCTGTGACAGAGTGCTTTTTGAATTAAAAAAAAACCAAACCCCAAACAGATTCAGCTGTTGTTTTCCATATGCAGTCAATGATTCAGACTGGATGTTTGTATTTTGACTCGTTAGCTCAGAACCGAAGCAGTTTAATCACCACGGCTCGGCTTTCAAAGGAACAGCACAAACGAAGAAGTGAAATGAGCACCTTTGTTGGATCTGTAACAATTAGACCTGTCTTTAAATCTTAGAATAACTACAGAACATAGATACAGATGGATATAGTCTGGTTATTTGCATCATGACACATAGAAGAGCCTCCATTACTCATCCCACTATATTAGGCACTACATAAACAAAAACCCACCCTGAAGAGTGCTGATTGCATTCTCCTTAGTTAAAAGTTTGTAACATATACTTAAAAATATGATAAACATCACACCTCACATTTTACCCTAAAGAAGAGTGAGTCCCTTCCTTGCTCCTGGCCAAAAAACCATTGCAAATGCATGACAACCACTTTTTTGACATCACTTGTTATATTTTAAAACAAGCACCAACACAGCACCAAAGCATCAAGGACTGTAATTAGAATTTTCCTTAATGGAATAAGTTTCTCATTACCTTTCCAAAAATATTCCTTATTTTGGGTTACTACATGATACAACTCTAAGAAAGCCACTCGAATTAAAATCAGATTTGGTTTTATTTCCTGAAGTAGATCATACAGGACTGTTTGGTCATCCAACAAAACCTCAGTCTACATTATCCTTTAAATTTAATCTTCGCACCCTATGCCAAATTTCACTGCATAATGCAGACAGAAGATGTGATGGAAAAAACAAAGTGGAACAAAAAGTCGAAACAGGTTTTCCTCAAAAATATGTGAAGTAAAGTAGCAGAAAAGTAATTCCTTGCATCGTGTAGGCTAAAAATAATCTTACTGGTCACAAACATCTCACCTCCTCAGTTATCCCAGGGACCAGGAAGTATCTAAGTCACAGGAAAAACCGGTAGTGTTGTTAATTCTAGAATATGCCCAACAGTCTGAAATGCCTCTGTCTCTGCACTTTAGATGCCTGACAAAACATTTAAAAGAGTTTCCTTTTATTACTTTCCCATGTCTTGGTACTACTCTTCCAAGAAGCAATGGGCAGAGCACATACTGCCTTCAGCACAAAAGAAAACAATCATCAATTACATGGCTCTCAAAGTTTTGAATACCTCCCAGAAGGAGCACGTTATTTGGTTATAAAATGTCAGGTCTACTCAAGAAAACAACTGAAGAACAAAAATTATTCCCATTTTCACATTTACTTAAACCTTCCTCATTTTGTTTGCTGAATTTTAGTCACCCCTCCTCGAGGAAGAGTCATAAATTAAAAAAAAAAAGCCAGCTCAATTACAAGGTTTTAAACAAAACCAAAAGGACTGAACTACAAGACAGTGCCGGAGGGCACAGCACAGCTGTCTTGGTGACATATGAATGAAAAGATCTCTTTGCTTCAGGAAGCCTCTGTTGAGCAGCAGGTGGATCTCTTCTGTCCTTTCTGTGACTAGCATTTCATCAGTTAGCCCTTCTTTCCCCTCAAGTGTATAGCTGTGGCAGCAGAATATTTGAATAACAAATACTGAGTTCAGAAAGGACACAGAGTTTGCTACCGCCTGGTTTAGCAGCCATGTATTTTAAAGACAAAAAAAAATCTGTGTTCACTGGCAAAAACTGAAGACAAATTATTTGACAATATATTCCAATCACGCTCTAAGAATGGCACATTGCACCAAAGAGAATTTAACCAAGCAAGAATGAGGTAAGCAGTGAGAGCCGCAGGTATGTAATGTTGCTAGATGTAAAAACTGTTTATGCTAAATCTTCCATAGCCAGGCAGGCCATCTCATGCTGTGAGACTTGCAAAAGAGAATACACAACGGTACAACAAAGAGCCTTGAAGTAACTGCATGCACCAAATATCCAAGTAGTCTCAAAAAGCACCATTTTTATCCCATCAAGCAGCAGTTACTCTTTTCTCTAACTGGGAGACAGGAGTAGAAAGTTCCTCCCGGGACACCCTTTCCACCCAATATCCTCTTTAATATCCAAGCTCTATACGGCGGCTGCATTACCCAGCTCCCGAGACGAGAATACTCTCTGCCTGTTCATCTCAGCTACAACTACAAGATATGAAAAAAAATAAATCTAGCCTAGAATTTACATACAACCTCACGCATAGTGTACCATTAAATCCCTGAGCTTCAGAAGGACTTCAGGAATTTTACTGTGACTTTTTTTAAATGACCAAGTTCAGGCTGCATTTACAAAACAAAGAGCTGCTCTCGATTCTCCACTTCTATCTAGTTGCACACTTAGAAAGTCTACTCCATTGCCACACTAAGAGTGTCAGCCATTAAATATTTTAAAATAAGAACGAGTAAAACCAAATCTGCTCCATCAGCCTGTAATCTGCCAGCCTCAGGAGATGCAAAGATATATGGTCTCCATGGTAATGGTAATGGAAGACTTAGGCTTTTACCTTCATTACACAGACCTACAAATCCATGCCATAAACAAGGTTCCCTCTAAGTAGAAATTGTGACCCAGAAGAAAAACTCTGATTTACAAATGTAAAATAAAGAGGTTATCCCTGCTGCATGCAGAACTACTGGTTTTGTGTGCCAGTCCTTCTCAGACACTTAGAGGCAGCATAGTTAAAAAGTCAAAGGAAAGGAAATTATCTTTTAAATTGGAACTTAATTTGACTACTATCAGGAATTCTGCAACATGTTCAAGTACACTCTCAGACTTACAGTATGTGGTCAGTATGTGACAGAATTACAACTATTTTATATGCTTTAAACTACACACTTCCACACCTTAAAGGGTTTGGAATTCTTTGAAACTATGATCTCCACTTCGAATGTCATTATTTCAGATAGCATCCATTTAACCCCTATCTCCAAAAACAGTCCCCAGATAACTTAGGAATATATATATACATATATTCCTAAATTTTATTAGAGCAGCTATATGAATTATCTGGACCAGTAGGGAAAAAAGACTTTTTATTAATTTAAGGTATCTTACAGTTCTTTTTGTTGGTCAGTAGACTCACACAGGACAGGTTTAATTTTAGTCTCAAGTTATATACTAGAAACGAACAAGAAGCGAGAAAACTGACAAAACACGTATTTTGTTTTAAAATCCTATCTTTGGTCCTAGTCCAGGGAGTACCACAGAAAAACCCATGGAAAAAGAAAAGCTCAAAATCCAAAATAAATGCACCACTTGAACTGTGACATGTATCCATACGAAGGCCTCACACTAACATCCACGGGGTAAGGGCAAAAAAAACCACTTCAGAGCTCTTTTGACTCCTCTCTTTTCAAAGAACACATCCTTATGGCATATTTCCTTACTAACATGTAAGAAACACGCTCCTACACACACACACACAGAGTCATGTCTCCAGATGATGAGCACTTCCTCTTCCCTAGGCCAACTGCAGCTGCATGATGCTGCATTCCCTGGATATTAATTTTCAGTCCAACTCCCCAGCTGTGGTGGTTTGGGCTAGGCCTTCCTTGGTGACCAGTTTGTAACCAAGGAAGGGGCCAGATTTACCCAGTATTCCCTACGATTTTTACGTAAGCCAGATTATAAGAAGAAAGGAGGAGAGGCTTTTGCTCTCTCTTTCCTTCCGGCGGCTTGGAGGTGCAGGTTCCCTGCTGTTGAGTCTGCCGTGTTGGGGAGCGAGGCCTGGTGAGGCCTTGTCGACCTTGGGAGACGGAGGTTGCCGGCGATCGTCCCGGAGCAACTCTCAGTTGTCCCAAGGAGAGTGGTGATATATTTCCTTTGCTAACTCTCTAGTTACTAGATCTCGGGCTACTGATTTGGGATATATATATATATATATATATATATAATTTTGGTTTTGTTCCCTTCCCCTTTCCCTTCCCTTGTGAAAATTGTATATATTTTAAATGATATATATAAGTGTAAATATATTTATATATATCACTTTAGCTGTCTCTCTCGTTTCGGGTTATTTCTTAGTTGGTTGTTTTTCTCCCTCTTCTCCCTGAGGTTTGGGGGGGGGACGGACTTCTGGTGGTAAGGTTTGGAGACTTGGCAGGGAGCCAGCTTCAAACCATATCACCAGCTAATAATGAGAGAATTGAAATCAATGTCCTTAGTACAAACTCCATCTCCACGTGCCCAACTAAAGACCAATTTTGCACTAAGAGCTATTACGCATCCAATTCAGTTGTCAGATTTGAAAACATCTGCAGGCACAGCTATAACTACAAATAATTTTATTTATATAGACTTTAAAATAATATAAAGTGAAAAAAATGCTTCTTAATGCTCTTAGATCTCTTCTAGGCCACAGAAGTATGTCCAGGGAGGTTTCAGCTGACATAATGAACAGTATATAGTGCTTTCTTCACAGACTGCCAAAAGCAAGGGTAAACAGATTTTTTACTCATTATGAAAACTCAAGTGTTTGAGAAAATTGGAAAATGAAATGAAATACAAGGTTGTGAGTGAGAACTCAGATATCCATCCAGACTATTCGGTGTGCTATGAACAGAGAGGCACTGCAACTGCAATTACAGCCCAATGACAGAATTGGTTCCAATAAGCATTCAGGAGACAGCTGGACCAAGTCCTGCTGTAAGAAAAGCTGTTATCTTGGTAAGTGTCTCTGATAATCGGTTAAGATAAGCTGGACCAGAGCTACAAATCTGGCCACTGTACAAGAGTTAAAGCACAGACTAGAAAAAAAAAAAACCCTGAAACCGAACATAGCCCTCCAGCTGTTTAAAAGATGGAAAAACATCCTGAACACATGCCCAGGCATCTGCCATTCTGGAAATCCTATCTGATAGCCCTAGTCTTTAAGAGGGACTGCATACCCTCAGATGACAACAGCTAGGAGGAGAAGGACAGTTTTGATCAGGCTCAATCATCTATCTACTGATAGTATTACAAAAGTTCACAATATTTGCTAGTCACTGGAAAATATTTTCAGCCTTTTATTCCTACTTGTGATACAAACACAAGCCACCTCATTAGCCAGAAGACAGATCTGTTGTTCTGGGTGCTCTTTCTAGCTATTTAACAATAAAATTAAGGCATCCTTTAAGCAGTGACACCTCCATGATGGTCTCATGAACGGTGGTTCACTATTCTTCAGATCTTTAAGGGAGTTATGATGCGCAAGCCCTCCAAGACTTAAAAGAAAGGTGCTTAAATGTTATTAATTCTCATTCCCATGTCTTTCCTTTGTGACTTTTTATCCCATGGGTGCTTCCAACTCAACTGAGATAGGGTAAATAAAAACATTCTTTTGAGATAAGGCCTTACATATTAATGTTTGAATATTCAATGATCCTTAGGTGAAGATATGAGAGAACTCAGCTAGCTCACACAGAGATTAAATTAACAAAGGAAGTGCAGTCCTTAGTTCAGAGGAAACCTGTGCAGATGACAAGAAGTCACAGTGAAAGATAATCACAAATACATCAGAGCAAATCCAATCTCCACATTGTATTCAAGACTTTAAATACTGACATAAGATGAAGATAGCCTTAATTTTAAACCACTGTGATAACTTTCAATTCCTTCTCTAGAAAGCAGTGAAGTAGGAAGGAAAAGGAGGCTCAGGGGTGATGTTATCACTTTCTACAACTACCTGAAAGGAGGTTGCAGCAAAGCAGGGGTCAGTCTCGTCTCTCAGGCAACTAGTGACAGGATGAGAGGACATAGCCTCAGGCTTTACAAGGGGAAGTTCAGGCTGGACATCAGGAGGAATTTCTTCATGGAATGGCTTGTTAAACATTGGAATGGACTGCCTAGGGAGGTGGTGGAGTCACCGCCCCGAAGGTGTTCAAGAAAAAGCTGGATGTGGCACTTAATGACATGGTGCAGTCAACAAGGTGGTGATGAGTCCAAGGTTGGACTCAACCTTGGGAGGTCCTTCTGTGACTTCACTAGAGCGTGTGCTTGAAAGGGTCTACAACTCAGGCACAAAGGAAGTCAAGAGTTCTATGAGAAATCCAGCAGTAACAATGGCTTCTCTTCAAATGAACATTTAAAATTCTCATGACAAAGCTACAATCATAGGAAAATGGATTTGCTAAAACATTAAAAAGCAAGATGGTTTGCCTGAACTTGGCAAAGGAAAACCAAACCTGCACAGAAGTGACAGAGATACCATTTCCCTTAAAGCTTTACAACTGGGTTCCCCAACCCATATCAACAGGCTGGGTGTCAAACTCCTGTCTGTCAGTCTATAGACATGATTATCTATACCCAAGCTGACAGACAGCAAATAAGACGTGTTTCAACTCTTCTTTCAATCAGATTGCCAGGTACATGCCTCCTCAAAACAGGAGCTGATCGCTACACTAACAGTAACCTTAACAGACTGAAGCTCCCTGAAAATGGAACTTTTTTTTCAATATAATTCTATTATCTGCTGTATCTTAACCAGCCATGGATAACCAAGAGCCAAGGTCAGCCAAGAGTGGAAATAATTAAATCCAATTTGAAGTCAGATTCTCACAATGGCCTAGTAACCACTGACATTCTCAGAGCAAAAGATACCTACTATTAATCAACAGGTTTACTTTTTAAACATGCATGTTTACAGAATGACACCTCCAAACACAAGCAGAGACACACAACCTACTAAAAAAACTGGGTCAATTTAGACTGTTGAATGCTTTAAAAAGAAAAGACTCTTGAAAAGTTACCAGAACTTAAAACCCTAAACATCTAGTCATTTTTCAACAGGAATTCTTCCTTGTGGTTTTATATTTTTCATGGGAGCTGCTACAATCAAAGTTGCTATAATTAAATGAACACAAACAGTGGATAGGGGCTACTTTGAAAAAGGATCTTTTTATACTTAGCAGCTTGATATATCCAAGGTAGGAACTGAAGGAAAGCTGTTGCTCTTTCAGAAACATTTCAAACAGCTCACAAAAGTACACACATCCAGCAGAGAAAGAAAGAAGCCAGAACGTCAACACAGACTTATTTTTCCACCCTGCTGCTTTATTGGGTTTTAATGCTCAGATTAACACTAAGACTTTATATATTAAAAACAAAACGAAGAAACAACAAACATTCAAATAGTCATAACACCTATTTCTTCCATAAATACAAATAGGAAAGAGCACTGTGGTCTCAGCTTTACCAATGCAGGGCTTCACCTTTATGGACCATCAGGGCTCTAGTTTGACATCCTCTCACACTCCAGAAGATCTGCCTATTTAAATTATTCAGGCAACTAAGCCAAAGGCACATACAGTTGGATTGCTAAACCTAGGCAGTCCCTGAATGATTTGACAGGCTGGATGGCATGAATGGTTCCCATTACAGAATTTGGCTTTCTCTTGCTGCACACTTCATGTCTGTGTGAGCCATTAACAAGAAGTGTGATGCCCAATCTAGACCATTTGAAAAGGTGCAGGAGTAGTATGAACTCCCTTCATCATTTAGATTTCAACAGCCTAGCACTAAAGAAGAAACATCAAGTACTGCAATTCTGATATGGAAAATTTAACTATATATTCTCAGTCAGCTGTGAAGTATTTCTAACAATTCACACATTCATTCCAATAGGAATTTTTAAAAATGCTAATGGAATGACAGAAATAACAAAAAATAGTTATTTATGTTAACATGCCTGTTTGCTTATTATTAGTTTTTGCAGGATTAGAAGACAGTAACATGACTGACTCTTAATCTGAAGAATATTCCAATGAACGTGCCAAAAAAAACAATGCAAGAAAATTTATGCTACCAGTATTTTCTTTTCAAGCATCACAATTAGGTTGTGTCACTTAAAGGCCTGCACAGACACATGGATGAAAATAATTGAAAATGCTGTGACTCATTTAACTGCACCTATCGATGCTTTGCATGAGAACCTATTATTATGTGTCTGTGGGATAGAAGCAGAAACACATCTATGAAAGCTGAATCATAGTCTTTCGGAAATTCTGGCATTTGAAAGGATTTTGGCCCCAAAAGCTTGTGAATAGCTGGCCTTACACTATTTTTCAAAGAGAAACATCTCTCACCCCTTGTGAAACTTTAAAAAAAACCCAACAACCAAACCACACCCAAGAATACGACCCTCCATAACAACTAGAGACAAATTCAGTTGTTCACAGACTAATGACAAAACAGCACATAGCCTGTGAACTACTCATTCAAGTATCAGGTAATTGCCCAAAATTACATTACTTAATTCCTCATGCTTAATACAGAGAACTAGCTTAATAGTTTAATGAAGGTACAGATGAAAACTAAAATTAAGCATAACTCTCTAGATTTTATTTATTCCCTTCAACTATTTACCACTATCCCTAGTACACCAAAACTACTGCTCTACATTACACGGAACTCTAGAGACACACATTTCAAGATCCAGAGCAATTCAGAGACCCTGTTTAAAACACAGCCATGCAGGAACTGCACTGCCAAACTGAAGAACCACTGATCTGTAACAAGGGAGTAGAAAGACGTAGGAACACGGCAAACTATCATCACAGAAACTATAAGATTCAACTATTCGGCAAAGATTTTTACACTCACTTCTTTCTGGTATGGACCAATGCTGCTTCCACTTGAGCAGAGGCTGATCAGAAACTTGTCATAGCAAAGGAAAAAGAGAAAAAAAGGCAACCCCCCTCTGGTAATTCCAGCTTTCAAGTTAGCTTTAAACCTGGACAAAAGTATCTCAGCTTCCTGACAGAGATCTAAAATTGGCAACTGTGGTGCATTTTCCAGATCTACACAATAACCTCCCTCCACATTCACAAAACGCAGAAAGAGCCTAGAAGTTACACTCTCTAGGGATTTCCTAAAGTTTCTGAATCATGCCCTTTAAGTTTCAAGACTTCCTACTGTTTTTTCTAAAAACATTTTTTTTAAAGAGCTAAATCACGACAAAGGAATTATACTGCACGTAGCAAGATAAATACATCAGGAGAGATAAGCAGGCACCAGCTAGAAGCTACAGCTGAAAGGTTTGGTCATGATTCAGATTTCAGGAAGCAACTTTCATATAACACTTTCCTCTTCCTGCTTTCTCCACCATTGGGATCAGCACGGACAGGTATTTCTAAAGTGCCCCCTCTCTTCCCTCTGAAATTGATAAAGTTCATTTAAATCAAACAAGCTACTGTCACCTTTGGCTGTCTACAGTAGGGTTGGATTTCTTCCCCTCAATCATTGTTGAAGCAGAGGTGTGCATTAATGAGAAGGAAGTGGCAGATTTCTTAAGGAACTCCACTGACCAGGCCTTGGATCTGGACTTGGGCAGCCAAGCAGGGATGGCAACAGCCCAGTCAAGCCACACATCACAGCTCAGCTCTCTGAACACCAGAGCTGGTCTGCTCCTACACTGCAATCAAACTGTGCAGCCAACAGACATTAAAAGTTCCTGTTTAACTGGTGAATTATCTGGTCCAGTATTTACTACCTATAACAGACATTCCCAAAAAGTAGCATACCCTGCAGTAATTGTAAGCTATTCTTGATATAAGATACATGTGTCTAGCTTCCAAATCTCTCCAGGTAGAGTCTTTATTCAGCCTGCAGGAATTTACATCTCCTGCCAACAGAACATACACTTCCAGCTCAGAATGTGAAAAAAATGGGAGGACTAAACTGACGAATGACAGGAAAAACTAGGGAGCTGAGACCAAAGATAGATGGTGCTGTGCAGTTGGGACACAAGTTTGGGATAAGAATATGAAAAATTGCATAACTTGGGTACTGCTGCAGATGTGACCCATGCAAATTATGAAGTTTAAAAAAGTACTTTTAAATTAATGCTATCTGTGAATCTACACATGGACTTAACCATTAATTACACCTTCTTTAGAGGTTCTAAAGCCTCCAAGTATTGGATGTTCTCAGTTTGTATCATCAAATGTACACCATTAGTTCAGAGTCCAAACTGCAAACACCCTATTTAGCTTTTCAGTTCAGCTGCTTTGCTTTAACAAAAAGAGGGTTAGTATTCAAGAGATGTGATTTTTTTCAAATCACTTAAAGAAACACTCCAAAATAAAAGGATATATTATCAGATAACAAAATGTCACTGAACCAACTACAAAAACCCTACACTTTATTCCAGATGCCCAATAGAGATTCATTAAAAAATAATTACGATGTCCCAAACTATTAATATCTGGTCAGGAACTAAAATGCTCAGTCAAGTTTTCATTTTGACACACTACACAACCCCAGAGTTATGACACTAAAAAAATCAAAGATTCTGGTCCAAAGCACCAGCTGACATCTACCAAGCACAACATGGTATGGGAAATATCCTGGCCCTCCCCCTAGACCTAGGCAATGGGAAGAAACCAAGAAGCATGGCTAGGTCTAGGGCTTCTGTTTTTCCTTTTCCGTTTTACCTCTTCCATTCTTCTAAAATAACACGCTCTTACATCATATTGCATGCTTCCCAAGCACTACCTTCAACCCATAATACAGTCCAGAAATAACTCAGATGTAAGAACAATATAAGAACTTTACATGCCTTTCTCAATTAGAAGTATATAATGCTCCATGATTACATTAATTTAAATATATCTTTTATCTTCTATTTTATATCTAATGCATCTGTGATATGCTGATGCCTGTGGTGATGACAGCATTAAATTTCAAGACTCAAGGAAAAGGCATACACCAGTGCCTTCAAAACACTTCAAAAGAATGATTTTGCTACCAAAACAGGACACAAATTACAAATACTACCAGTGAAGCCAGCTCTGCATGAAGTCTTACTGTAAACTCAAGAAATATTAAAACCAGTACCTTTGCTATCATGCACTGCTTGCACAAGTTGATCTGCAGGCCACTTGATTATAAGGGAAAGCAGTCAAGGACATCAAGTACCAAGCAGAGGACTAAGAGCAGTGATGAGTGGCTGATGGTCCTTAACTTTTATTTGGTTTAATATTACCAGATAAAAGTATTTCTCTTTGGAAGGCTACTTGTTTAGAATGAGGAATCACTAGTCTATTAAAACCAGCCAAGACAGACCACATTCATAAATCAGATAATAAAGGGAAGTAACTTGTCTTCAGTCCAAACTGCCCTGGACTCAGTATCTGTTATCTTCATACTTGGCCTTGGGAATTTCTGATTTACTCAAATACAGCCTTTCACTTTATAGGTGTAACAACTAAGAACAAAGCCCAAAGACTTCTGTTTCTTCCAGTAATTTAATTAGTAATGACTGGAGAAGAGTCTATGCTAGAAAAACAGTAAGCATAAGACAAGCTTTTCCCTGGTTTCCACACCTCACTGTCTAAAAAATCTGGTCTGCAACCTGGAAACAGCATAATATCAAATCAGGATTTTTAGCTTCCTGCTTTGCACTAATCCAAATTATCATAACAACAGTGACTCACTGATTTTCAAGTTAAACTATATCCCTTTATCATAAACCATCCATTTAATCTTTAGTCCTAAACAATTTTTATGTGCATTTACGTGCTCCAACGAAAATACATTAAGAAAATCAAAAACACTGCCATCAAAGACATGGAAAATGAGATAACATTCATGAAAATATGAAACTTATGCATAGGCTCACCTTAAATCTTTTATCCTGCAGGACTTTCTTAATGGCCACAAGCTCTCCCGAATCACAGAGTTTGGCTTGATACACAACACCAAAAGATCCATTTCCAATCACCTTGGTGTCTGTGTAGCTAACTTCTTGTGGTCGGTCCGGACCTTGTCCCGGAGTTGCCACTACTGTAGTCACCTTGCTGCCATCTTTGTCTCCTGGGAAGCAAGAGATAGACAGATAATCAGAACACATGCCTAAGCAGGATGACCAACGAGACCAAAACAGAAGAGGGTAAGACAAAGATTTAAATCAGCGTGTGTATTTTAATCCCATAGAGAAAAACAGAAAACCCTGACAAAACGCAGAGAAAATGCAGAGCATATTTTTTACCAAAATATATTAAGTGGTGACAATTTTTCATGTAGATTATTGCTAACAAAAATTTCCTTTCCAGAAGCAAATAGCTGAGCAATAAAATGTGATGCATGAAGAAGTGAAGTACTTATTCCTACATCTGATTATAAAGTTAAGTGGTATTAAATTAAACAGTGTTGTTTGTATTACCAAAATGAAGCCTTTTCCCATGTTTTCCTATAACTGAAGAAACCAAACTGTCAGTATGGCTGTCAGAGCAGCACTCTGACCCTTACAGGCAATGAAAACCAGGAGCACAGGAAGTTTGTTACAAATCCACCTACAGATAAAGCTTCAGCTTGCACACATCAGGAAGCATAACCTTTGTCAAACCTGGCTGTGTGCACCTGCAGCAGAATCCAGGCTGCATCACGTGGCAAAGTCCTGCTCCTCCCTTCTTTCATGCCTGGACTTCCTTGTAAAGAAGGGAGGCACTTCCTGGGGCAGGGGCAGGAAGGGAGAGAAGGATGATGGTGGCGAGCACTTATGTGGCATCTCAACACGAAACAGAACATGGACAGTGATCCATGCTCAAGATGCAAGATGCCTGTGGAAGCTGCTCAGATGGATGTGCTTCAGTGCAGATGCAGTGGCTCTGGGTTTCAGCAGTCCACAGTCACATGCACTTTCCCAGCCACTTTCCTATCAAAAGACCAAGCCACAATTACCTACTCTCACTGTTATAACCAACAGTGCTTCACCTTGTTCAAAGCCTGATTTTGTGTGTAAGAGAACCAAAGCTTTAGGCATTTTATAAACACAATCTGGGCATTTATTGCCTTTCAATTATGATGGCTCAGGTTACAGAACTGAACAGGGCTTCAAGGAAAAACAGAATGTACTGTTCCACAGCAGTCACTCTGCAATTCTACAGCATCTGCACTCAAGAGATGCTCGTCACATCTGCTTATTAAGAAACCTTCCCTCCACAACCTTTCCCAGGTACTCTCTTCCAGACCTTCACTATTCATGCATTTAGAAAAATCTTTCCAACAGGTAGCTCAATCTCTTTTAGTGCACTTTAGGTGAAACACTCCTCGTTCTGCTCCCAGAGGGCATGGAAAATGGTGCAGTTCCCCCCTGCTCTCTTTCCTTCATCCTCCCATCGTCTCCTTCAAATATATGAGGGGCTGTTGCAAAAAGGTTATCATGATGAAGAAGTTATTTCTCTCTGGGAAAGCTCTCCCCTCACTCCTAAAAATCTCTCAGGTATGGTACCAAAAACCAGGCTCTGCAAAGGGAGCTTATCTCAGCTCTACCCAGCATGCCAGTGACTTCTGGTGTCTGACTTACAACACACTTGTTTGTACAGCCCAGCACAACGTTTGCAGGTTGTGCAATGCTGCAACCTCATGATCAGTTTGTGTACCAAACTCTCCTCTGCAGAGCTGCTGCCTGTCCAATCCTCATCCACTTTCCACTTACACACCTGATTGCTCTTATCAAAGCCTAATATTCTGCATTTGTCCTGGCTGAACTGCGTCCAAGGTTACTGCACACTCTTGCCAGCTTGTCACATCCCTCAAGCACAGTCACCATCAGGAGATCCATTTCATGACACTACATTAAGTTTAGCTAACAAATTGGTAAAAAACAGTGAATCCTGTGAGACTGCTTAAAGGTCCTGCAAAATCCCATGAAATATCTCATCGTATTTTTTTCTTGAACCTCCTGTTATGCTCAAACAAAATAATCAAATAATTTTGTATGCCTTTCAGGGGAATTCCAGTAGTCCATTGTTTTCCTAGACTTCTCATGAGAAAATAAGTTTGAAAACTTTGGAGTCAAGGTACACACATCTATCTACTACTACTTCTTCTGTACTTGTAAGATTCAGAGGAAAAGTAGGTTGGCTTGGCATTGTTTGTTCATGAAAAGCCCACATTAACTGCTACTCATCTTTTATGTTACCTTTTAGGTTCTTAGGAATTGTTTGCTTTTATGACTCCAACTATTCCATCAAACAAACAAATCAAAAATATATAAAGCAGATCAGTTCTAAGGATGCCAATAACTTGCCAAGCAATACAGAGTAGGTGCAGCCCTTCCCCAAAATAGTCATGAGAAGGTGAGATACAGAATATATATACAGATCTAAAGAGAAAACAGGGTAGGGGGTGGGAAGGAAAACCAGAGAGAGATGAATGTCTGCTCGTAAGGAGAGAGAAGCATAAATGGAAGCATACTAAAGCTGCATGGAAAATTCACTCTCCTGTTTGACAACTGTTAAGAAATAAATGGAAGGAATCCAGGAAAAAAAAGAAACCCTTTTTTTGGTAAACAAGTTGAAAGTGTAACTCCCATAGCAGCCCTGCATTTTATTTGCCCGACTGTTCTATGATTAGCATTCTAACTCGGCACATACAAATAGGTTGCATCTGTTTTACTGCAGCAATCCTCATAAAATAAAAGGTAATCCCCTAGCTTGTGGATTTTGAGGGGGCTTTTTTTTTTTTTTGGAGAGGTCACTAGACCAGAATACTGAGACTACTGTTAAGGAGTTTTGTTATCCATTTTCCAAAAATCAAGACTAATGAAGTCTTAGAGGTAAAAATAATTGTCCCTGGCAACACTGGTTGAGATTTGAAGTACTTGGTATCAAGAGATCTGCTCTAAGGACCCTCTTCAGAGCTGCAACTTGCTTAGGGGCCTCCTCTACCATAAAAGCAAACCCTGAATTTCAGGCCACTTCAAGTGTTTTGTCCCAGTGTGGAGCTGCAGCAATGTGGCCAAATTCTCCAGAGCTCAAATAAGAAGCCAGTTGGCTTTACACATTTTCCCTTTAATCCATAGAAAAACAGCCCCTAACAGTTGAAATTGTCAGTGCTTTAAAGTGTAAGCACTGACACTTTCATCACTGCACCAAGAATTACTTTGTCTCTTTACCAGAACCTTACAGAGCATTAAACCTCCTGGATGTTTCTCCCAGTTTCCTTCTTCCAACAAACAACAGCTTTTGCAAACCCATCCACAAAAGATAGCATAAGGACCCTAATCTTTAAAGAATTCAGCCTGTTAGAGTTTCAGTTATATTCCATCACAGAATAGCTGAACCTGAGGGACTGTAGGGGTAAAATTCACCTTGCACCTTTGACAGCTTTGGTCTCCAAGAGTAAAATGTCTCACTGCTTCTCAAAGTATACAAATAATGTGCTTGTATCACAGCAGCATCCAGAGGCCCCAACATGGTTTTGTTACTCCTTGCACTACACAGATGTACCTACTGTTCACAAGACCATATGCAGTTCAGAATGGTAATCCCAGTTTTAATTGCCTGGACAGCAAGAGTTGAGTTGCCAGCCAAACAGCATGTAAATGAGTTCACTAAACAGCTTTCAGAAATGCTGGTTTTAGCCTCAGCATGATGGAAGATAGTAGAGAGGAAGAACCCCTGTCCAGAAATCTCCAGTACCCCCAAATGACTCCCAGCAGTAAACACCAAGAAGCATTATACCACAGTCAGTCTTAACAAGAAGCCTAGACAGTTCTTATCTCATCCCCTTCACCTCTTATTTAGTCTAGGACTGTCAGACTTAGTGTCCCCAGAGGATAAGCAGGCATTGTCAAACACACAATACCCTCAACACCTCTGATTATAGGGTCTACAATAGAACTAGGACATTAAATTTAAAAACTACAAAAGGAAGGAAAGGCCACAATATTAAACAGCTCTTACAGCACAGCTCACATCAAAAGAGTCACCAGCATTTGTCCAGAAGCTGCAGCTTTCTGGGACCCACAGCAACATGACCTTGGCTTTACTGTAACAAAAAAGCAAATTCATGTGACTGTACAACCATCATCTAAGTCAGTCACCTTTGTAACACCCAGGGCAGAAGCACAAGTAAAAATAAATAGCTATCACACTGTAGTAGACTTGCTTTTTCATTTGGTACATTTCATGCAAACTCTTAAAGCATTTCCTCACATGATATTAATGCTTAACATCCATGATATGGTATTTGAGTTTGGGATTTTTTTTTTGATGAAGAGGTTATTCCACAGGTCTGATACGCAACTGAAAACAAAATCCAGACAGTGCAATTTTCAAATGCTCTGATCTTTCTAGCTCTCTTTCTAGCACATGATGACCACACAGGACAGATCAAGAGCATGAGGTAAAGTCAGTGATTCAAACCAGAGGATACTCAGCAGTTTGTGGGAAGAAAAGAACATACTCGACTTAAGAGACCACTGTTTGTCAGAGCATCAGTGCAAACTATAACTCTACTTTCCAATATCTTGGTATAACTTTATAATGGCTCATGTCATCATTTTTACCTAATGCCAGGGGCCTCTTTTCAAGGTGATTCTTAATTCAATTTTGTACACTCAAAACAAGTTGCATATATTCAATTCTTTTGGTTATACAATTCACCAATTAAACAAAAATTAATATGGATCAGTATTATTTTAATGAAATATTTGTATGGTTTGGGAACAAGAGGCATGCATCTCAAAAAAAAAATGGTGGCAGATATTTTTGGTTTTATCCAGGTGAGATAAGGGATTCTGCTACTGGACAAGCGTTTTGTTACAGAAATACCCCACC
Organism: Corapipo altera; assembly: GCF_003945725.1. NCBI lineage: Eukaryota > Metazoa > Chordata > Aves > Passeriformes > Pipridae > Corapipo > Corapipo altera. The sequence continues at coordinate 5,128,225 of NW_020884910.1, forward strand.
AGCTGTAGATTCCTACCACTAGCTCAAAGCTGACCATTCTGTAAGTGTACTACATGTATACTTTTTGCCTGTGCCTAAATGCAGCTGTCATTCAATAAAATTCACTTCAGCCCTCAGAGACCATGAAAGGCATCCTTTGCTATTGATCAGAACTTCCCACACACCTTCTAGTGAATGGGCCTGGAAAAAGTCCAAAATTATGTCTGCCCTACATCCCTTTACCTGTTTTGCTTCTGAGCAGTACAAACACATATTAATGCAGATATAATCAGATATCTAGGATTCTTTTTTTTCCTTTCACCTATATATATCTATCTATATATATCTTATATCCCCTCTTCCTCCTCTTCTATATGCTTTACAGTCAAAGGGAAGAAACAATGCATTAGCAGGATGTTTACACCAGCTTTATTCCTACTTCAAATGCAAACCTCAATCCTTTGTGCTGTCTCCAAACTCCACCTTTTCCTCTCTTTTGACTTTACCTATCTCCTCTTGCTGCACTTCTCCTTGCTGGCATGCCCACAGGTCCCTCCAACAGATGCTATTTAGATTGTTTTCAAGTCCTAAAAGAAAACCTCACAGAACTGCAACAGACTCTACAATGCCAAAAGTCATGGAGCTGTCTGTCTCCACTTACCTCAAGTATCTTCACTCATCTGCTTCAAATCTCAGCGTCACCTCTCTATTAAGATATGGCTCAAGATTAAGTACTATTCACTATTTCTCCCCTTCATCAACTTGTTTTATCTTAATTTGCTCAATGCTCAATACAGTGAACAAGTCACTTCCACACAAACTCCACACTGCTGGATCCAACCCTGTCAATTGGATTAGATTACAACCAGCAGCTGACACAACCACCTAGAAAGAAATGAGTGACCAGAAGGGGACAGAAGTCTATCACAACCGCATGGGCTCTCTTCAGTCACAGATAACTGGATGGCCAAAAGATCTAACTACTTTGTGAAGCAAATGTTTCAACAGAAAGCACAAGAAATGTTTTCTGCTAGGATCTGGTGCTGATCATCAGATACGGCTATGAAATGAAACGCCCAGCTTCTTAGATATCTGTTCACAGTACATGAAGGAAGAAGGTCATCAGCTGCTTTGAAAGTCTTCTGTGTGGCCAACGTATGCTTGAGGAAAGACACTGTCAGCAGTAGAAATCACTACAAATTTTCCTTTTTTCTAGTTATTTTTCCCACTACGTTTTTTTAAAAGTTAGTTACAGAAGAGCTAATAATTAAGAGTCAGTACAGGGGAGAAAGTATAAAAATGGTATTTATGAACTGTTTTCCTAGATAGCTTCCTTTCTTCATCATAAATGCTACCCAGTGGAAGACAGTACAAAATAAAAATCCTACAATCATATAGAATCATAGAATGGTTTGGGTTGGAAGGGACCTTCAAGATAATCTAGGTCCAACCCCCCCAGCATCAGCAGGGAATTGTTCACTAGACCAAGTTGCTCAAAGCCCTATCCAGCTCGGCCTTGAACACTTCCAGGGATGAGGTATCCTTAACTGCTCTGGGCAATCTGTTCCAAGGTCTCGCCAGCCCCACAGTAAAGAATTTCTGTATCTAATCTCAACTTTTCAGTTTGAAGCCATTCCCCCTTGTCCTATCACTACGTGCCCTCGTAAAAACTCCCTCTCTGGTTTTCTTGAAATGAACATTCATGGACCAAACCAGAAAAACTCAGGGAAGTGAAGAAAGGAGTCTTACAAAATACAATGTGGTTTGGTTTTTAAATTTACCCCAAGCAAAAGGAGTCCTTAAAATTTCAAAAACAGTTCAGGTCAAACATTTAACAAAAACCTGTAAGTGTGCCAATCATCACACAGATAAGGTAGATGCATTCACTAAATATATATATACACACACACACTTGTTTTAGCACAGAAAATGTCATCTGACTTCTTGACTGTAACTGAATACTGCAATAAACGAGTGGCCATCAGACATTACTTGAGATCACAAGAATCTCATGATTTGTATCCAAGGATTTCAGAATTGCTAGCTAAGAAGTCTGAGAAGTGATTTTTGAAAGGAAACAGAATACTCAGAGAACTTCAGCGATGGATGGGATGATTCATAAGATCCTTTAAGTTTGACAACAATTTCAGCTTAAAGTACCACACCATTTATTTTGAATAAAGAAGCAGTAAGGTAGTTTCTAAAGATTGGATTGTTATACTCCATATTGTTAAAGAGACTATAGGTTCATTTGAAAAAGAGAAGAGAAAAACATTGATGCAAAACCACTGTGACTTCTACAGGGTTTCTGACTTGCCATCACAACCCAAATTAATGAAGAAACAAATATAAAGAAAGTTGATTATTAATCAAATTATAATACACTAGCCCATAAGTTTCAACATAATTAAGATCTAATAAAATATAGTAGGAGGCCCCACCAGCATTAATTTTTGCCCTCACACCTACTGCTTTTATCAATAACCTGAAAAAAAAAAACTACGGAGTTCTCAGACACAAGATTTAGAGAGTTATGCACAGGATAGAGTTAGTGAAAAAGCAGGTGACCTCCCTTAGTAACCCAGGCACAAATTAAGTTGAGGGAAGATGATAGGCCATACAGCCAAATCAAGTAAAGCCATGTGAACAGCGGAGTCATCAACTCTGACTTGCAAGACATCCCAGCACAGACAGAATCACACACCACTACTGAAACCTAAAGCAATCCTTAGATATACAAGCAGGGGAACATCAGATAGAAAAAAAAAAAAAAAAGAAAAGAAAAAAAAAGAAAAAGAAAAAATCTCTTTCCTGTTTCACACCCATTGAACAGGTACTGAAATAGTGTGCTCGGTCCTGATAGCTAAAATTCAGGAGTGATGATTCAAAACGCTAGGGATTCAGAAAGAAGCTTCAGGCATCATAAGGTCAGAAAAAATACATTACTCTGAGTGAGACTTAAGAGCTCAAACAATTTAAGTCAAAGAGAAAGCTGAAGGATTATATCTAAAAGCCCATTTCAGGAACAGACATTTCAGAGAGAGCTCTGATCTGCAGGTGGAGGGCATATTGCAAATAATGACTAGAAACAGAAACTGCAAGTGTTTGGGACAGAACTGTGGGCGGACAAAATTTAGAAAAAAATATTTTCCTTATTAAAAACTCTGAAAAAGTTATTTTTACAACACTGATTTTTATTTTAGATTGGAATCTTTTCTTCAACAAAAAATATTGCTGAACTGCAACTGTTAGGTTTGAAATAGGAAAGGATGAACATGACGATTCTTAGGATTTTAAGAAGGCCAGAAAGGTTCAATACCTACATAAAACATTTCTTTCAACTCAGCACTAATGCAATGGTGTCATAGCTCAGTATCAAATATGCTGCCTTCCACAACAGTCAAAATGTGCATTTAATTCAAACAAAATCAGGTGAAGAATGAAAGGTCATTCTTTGGTTTTATTGCTAATGATCAAATGATAGTCACAGTTAATTATGTGTCAATTCAGTTAAATCCCAAGACAAATAATCAGGACAAATTTCAGCAACAACTGCCAAGCCAAAAATCACTAAAAAAGATAAAAGACTTTTAAAACACTCCACCCTGAAATCAAAGTTGCCATTGCCTCTTGCTGGACACAAAGGAAGGAAATAAAAGAAAAATACTGCACCAAAATGATGGCAATGCTTTCTGCATGTCAATCATTTTCAAAACCTTGCAGAAGGCAAAACCTGTGACCTTAAAAAAACTGTTGGTAGCTCTAGATTTTGCTCAATAGCTTCTAAAACAAGTACTAAGTGCTGAGTTTATGTAGGAGATAACTGAAAAATGGAGAAAAAGGTAAACACAATACCAGTGACTGACTTCTGTCTACTAAAATAAACTATACTATCACTACAAAATAAGCAGTAAACAGCTCAGAAAGACAACATAATTTTACTATAAAAATGAAACTTTGTAACTCAACCAATCTCTGCTTCATGCCTTTTTGAGGTCAGTGTGTCACTAAAAAAAAAAAACAAACCTAAATGTATTCCCAGCAAAGTGTAACGACTAATGACATGCCTCATATGCCTATATTTGATATAATAAACACATGAAATGACATCAAGATGCAGGGACGTTTGCCCCCTATTATTTATCTCTTGGGAAAAAAACCCCACAACCTAAAATTTAACAGAAGGAAGGGCATTTGGATTTACGGCACCTCGGTTCACACATTTAAAATGCCACTGAAGCTTTAAGTCTTTCTTTAGAGGTAATCACAGACTTCTGGAGGGGGCATTCAATTCACTCTCTTTGAAAGCTTAATGTTAAAGACTGTAAACAAGCCTATAAAAATGAACAGGGTACTGAGTAGGTCCCAGAACACTGGCATGACAAGCTTGTTAAAACGTCCACTACAAGGTACACCAAGTTCTAAGGCACTGACTTTCTACAAGTTTTTGCACGAACTTGACTCTGAACAGGTTAAAAAACAAAACAAAAAACACCAGAGGAAAAAGGATGGGAAGAGCCCTGTTGACCCAGCCTGCATGCCTACCACGTTGACCATCAGCTGACCTCCCTGGATCCTACCGTGGCAGATGGGATTCCAACAGTCAGCTGCTTAAATTGACCACCACGAAATCCCAGCAGGTTACCACCTCGCTGATTTATAAACCAAACAGCTGAATCCAGAAGGGATGTTTACTTGCAGTGTCTGAAGAAACAATTTCCTGTAAGCTGTCCTTCCCACCACTGTGTAAGGTGGTGCCCACACCTTTCTGAGGCACATTTAAGGTCCATGTTAACCATCTCTATCGTTAAAACAGATCATCCTTCAAGTACTCTTTCTGTCATGGCAAACACAGACCAAGACAGTAAATTTCTAAACAAGACAGCTTTCCCAAACTGCAGTTAACACGCAGGTGGTGGGAGAACTCTACCCTATTACCTTAGGAGTACCGTTAAAAGTATTTTTTTTTTCTGTGACTAAACAAAATATCCACCAGAATGCTTATACTTATATTTCTGCTTTGGAAAAAAATACAGAAACATACAATTAAGGTAATCTAAACACTGGCTGCCAGTGGGGTTTCATAAGCAGTCCCATGCTTGTTAACAAGTTATTTTTAGTAGGCACTCTTTCTGTTCTCCTCTCTCTCCACCCACACGCAGAAGAACCCACCTGACAAAAGTTATTTAGCTACAGAAATCAGCTTTAAATTTAGATAAGGTGATTCCACTGATTAGGAAGCACGTACCAAAGCGATCATATCAGATGCTGTTTTTATAATCTTGGGTCAGTTATTCCTGCCCCAAAAAGCTTACAGGTTAAATGCAGCACAAGAGACAAGGACAGAGACAGGGAGTGAGCAGAAACAGTATGACAACATCATTTCAGCATAAGACTCTGGCCTCAGTGGTATCCCCCTTTGCTATACAGCTCTGAGTTAATTGCTAGCTGAGAAATTCAGCCTATACAGTACTAGCATTTCTTATTTGAAGTTTCCTTTAGTTGTTCCTCCCTCTTACATCATCAGGGAACATGATTTAGTTAATATTTGCCAAAGACAGCTATAGTGGTTCAGCTGACACGTAATAACTTATAAAACCCCTGTAACTGAGCCCTGACGTGGCATCAGAGAACCCCAAGTTACAAACAGATCGTATTTACCCACTTGTTAGTGCCATTCAACAGTCAACCCTCAAGGAGTCTATCAGTGCCTTCTAGCAAGGCTGATTAGTGAATCCATCATGGGTCACCTACTGACACGCCTGCTTTAAGAGCACTGTTAGAGACCCTAAATCTCCCGTCTCTCTAAGATTAACAAGTGATAAACAGCACATTTTCCTAGAAAGCCTAAAATCTTCCCATCAAAATATCTGGTATAACCTGCAAACCTTTCACTGAAGTAGTTTCTTACAAACTGCTTAAGGAGGAGGCTGGCTACTTGCTGGTGACCTCCCTGGCCCTGTTCTAACAGTATTTGTCACAGCTTCTGAATCCAGTTAAATGTACATATATCACCAAGTCAAGCACATCTCTGATCCCTGAGAACAGATATCATCACTGTTTTTTTCCTTTTCATTCTGTTTTTCCATCCACTAAGAGGTTTCAAATGCATATCACGCCATTAAGCAAAACCCACAGAACAGCCACCTGCAGTAGCTGCAAGTTGCCAAAATCCTCCCCACCATACACTTCCACAAATTACAAGCATCTTAATACATCTTAGAGGGAGTCTCTACTCTTCTACTGGGGTTTAAATGAAACATCTTTCAAGCAGTGCTTAAGAATGAAGTGTGAATAGGACCCCACCATGCTAGGCACAGCGGCAGGAAGGAAGGACCAAAAGGAAATAGGCTAAAGAAAGAAGAAAACAAAGTGAAGGTAAAGAACACCAAAGAGACAGGTGGAAAAAAACCAAAATACCCCAAACCGTAAAAATATTAACATCACAAAGTGGAGAGAAACAGAAGCAAAAGCACAGAATCAAGAGAGAAGAGAATTTGGAGCACAACTGTAAGCAGATTAACACTGAACTGAGAGACCCCACAAACGAGTTCTCCAGAAGCACTTGCTGTCACCACTTCCACAGGCAGCCCAGCCCACAAGAGCCTTTGGATAGTTCTCTGTGGCCTCTGCAAGCCCTGCCAGACTGTGGAGGAACGAGCAGGGCAAGAACCATGTAATTCCACATCTGCTTAAGTGTCCTTGTCAGGGTCCCTTCTGCTACACTGTTGCAGTGATCTGATACAGCAGCCAATCCTTGTCAAAAGCTGCACCCTCAAACTTTGAATTTTTCGTCTAAAAAAAGAAGAGCAATTTCTGTATTTCTGAGTATCAGAGGTGGACTTGAAAACCAAGGTGCAATGAACAGTAATGCCTGCTTAACCTGCTAAGTCAGGGCAAAGGACCAAGCTCTCCTCCTCGACAGTCTTGGGTTCTAATATATTTTCCTACTCTCTGGAACATCTGAGTACTCTACCTTTCTCTTTGCAATTTCTCCCTTTTGTCAAGTACTCCATAATTATGTTCTGTCCTATTAAGACTTGACATGTTTTCTTACTCCTCAACTTCACTGAACACAGAACAGAAATACAGCATGTACTAGTCATGATATTCTCTCTACTACCAGGAAACAGCACCTAGGACCCAGAGTCCAGCCTACAGACTGAATGAGACAGATCGAAATCACAGTGAGAAACAGATTGTTTGGAATCTGAGACAGCAACCAAAACCAAATCGAAAGACAGATGAAGCTAGTTATAAAAATGCATTCATTTGATGCCTATGTTTTAAGATTGCAGGAGGAGTAAGAGAATTGCCAGCTGTTCGGAACCAACATCCACTTTGGGTGGGAAGCACAGTGGAGAAAAAAGTCAAAAGTGAGTAGTAGCTAATCTGAGTCGCTAAAATGATCTGTGACCTGTGGTTGAACACCATTCTAAGACTGAAAGAGGCACTGCAACTATTTCTCCAGAGAGAAAAACTGAGTTGTGCTACACTGTTCAATTCATGCTGCAGAGCACAGACCAGCTTTAAGAGACTACACAGCCTCCGCATCCATCCCAAATTACTGCTTCGGATTATGCCACACAACTGCACAGAAATGGAACAAGTCAGTTTAGGTTAAAGATGGTTTTGAATTCAAGGAGAACGTTATCTCAATTAACATTAATAAACCGTAGGCATGCCATCAGTGCACTGCAGATATTCTCCACGGCAGGAGGAGCTATCTTGGTGAAGGAGCTCTTATTACAGATGAGGCAGCATTTTAGAAGCCAGATGCATAAGCTTTTCATCTTTGGCAGGTCCTGCTTTTTCAATTTATTTATTTTTAAAGTAACAAAAATAGTAGAGCAAGAAGAACAAAACAACTAAGTGTTGGACATCTCTAAAGCTATTTAAGGTAACCAGAGAAACCACAGCTCATTTTCACATTATACATGAACTGATAAAGTGGGGGCTCTTGCCAAAAAAAGATGATCTTCCCACCTTCATGTTCCTGCCATAGCAAATCTGGCAATCTCATAGCCTGAGGATGACTCAGTTTAGCCTACTGATCTGACAAACTAATCCATCTCCAAAATAAAGCAAGCCTCAAATCAGCAAGCTGAACTGACTCATCTTGAGGATAACAGTTGCTAGATTTGACATGGGGAAGAACAGAGAACAAGACTGTTCCTTACTGCTTGTACTCCCAGGAAAGCCACTAAGTCTCCAGCAGAGCTGCAGCCTGAGGAGGAGGCTGCCTTTGGAGGAGCAGTCCTGGCTCTCCCATCCCTCCTTGTGCCCTGATACCACTCTGCCCTGGTACTAGGTATCAAACAACTGCTATCTGAAGGTGAGTTGCGTCAGAAATGCTTCCAGAAGAACAAAACTGCCTGCCCACAGCAGTGTGAGCCCTCCTGGCAGTGGAAGGAGATGGAAGCAGGCAGCAGGGCCACAGCAGTTCCTGGTGATGACATCCTATGCCAAGGGCACGTGAAAGCAGCCAAACTGCAGGCTTGGGTGAACCAAAGTGGAAGCGTCTGGGCACCACATCCTCTGCTTTCTCAAAGCAAAACACAAGTTCATACTGTCAAACAACTGAAAAATACTTCAGCTATGGTAAGAAAAAACCAGAAACTAAACCAAGTTACATTACACCAGCACAGACATTTATTCTGGAGAATAACTACATTGCCTTAAAATGCATGCTTTAGATAACAGAAAGGATCATTTTTTCCTGTGGCTTCTTAAACCTATTAATAAGTTTATTTTTCCTCTCTCAGAAACTACGTACCTTTTTCAGTAAGACTATTTTCCCCAGCAAAAGGGCAATAATATAATTTAAAGTACAGAAAATGTTTCCAAATGTTTTACTGCAATATGCAGGATTTAGTAAAACAACATCCCACAAAATGGGGATTAGTTTTCTCCACAAAGAAAAACATGAGCAAAAGTAATATTTCTCTTAAGAATGAGCCTGCACATCTGAGGATTTAATTCCCTTCTGCCAGCACATGAGCAGACTGAGACATTCAGGGAAAAACTCTACAAATACAGATGAAATTTTCAAACTGTTCCTGTAATTGTTTGTTAAGGAAGGCTGCTGGGGCTTGAAATCCTAAAATACAGACAGGTATCTGGAAACAGAGAGAGGGGAGCAGCACTGTTTTAGCAAAACTTCCTCTTAATTATGGAGGCAAGAAGAAAAATAACTAGTAAAACCAAACCTTTTCTGACTTCTGCCACTCTCCACACTGGACAAAGGCACTATCACTCTTGAAGATCCCATGAAGCAGAAAATAAGTAATACTAAGTAAAAGATAAGTCTAAAAACAAGAAAAAATTTGGAGACAACAAATATTTACATTATATATATCTGCAAAAGTCATATACCTATGCAGAAATTGAGGTTTTTCAAGGGCTGCTGTTCCAAATTTATGTAGGTTTTGAAAGCACCTGAGGCTTTTTGCCAGCAGTGCAGCAAGTTTTCTTAATTAGAAGCTTGACTGGCTTTGACGGAAGAGAAAACAGACTGAGATCTCAATACTGCTAGCTCTTCCTTCTCTTCCTACATACACCTGCATCCTAGGAATTTCAGGAAAGATAAACCAGGCATTATGAAGCCAAGATTGTGAGTACATGCAAAAGGTTCCCATTTCTAGAAGGAGATAATGGAGCCTAATATTTCTCTATTGCTGCTATGACAGGAGAATAATGGCAAAGCTTTATCTTTCAACACAGGAACAGAAACATCCACCTCAGAGAAGAGTAAAAACAGAGGAGCAATCTAATCTTCTTGGAGATAAAGGTTTAATTACTTGCCTCAGAAGACAGTAACTAACAAAGAAAGCACTCTGAAGAACACAATTCCTTTATTAGAAAGGCTCATACAAAAGAAAGATACTCAAATATGGCATCAATCAAGATAGATAAAGCACATAACAGAAAGCATGGGTCCATCCATCCCATTTTCCCATGTCTCACACCAGCAAACAGTAAATGTTTAAGGAAGAGTATAAAACAGGACAAACTCGCAGGGACAGCTATCCCAGCACACCCTCCCAGACCCCAGCTATGGGCGGCTTGGGAACTTCCTAAGCCAGAGGTAGCATTCTCTGGATTTTAATTTGTGACTTTGCAAACCCAGTCCAAGATCTGAAGACACCACAGGCAATAAGCCAACCAGCCATTTCTGAACAGGCACAAGGAGAAGGGACATCTCTAAAGCACATCAGTGTCAGGACTATCTAGTAGAAAGCTGAAATTTGATCTCAATATCTACAGTACCAAGTGGTGACAATTCTGTTCAAAGTCCAGGATGGCTAAGCTAAGGCATGTGCATACTACACAGCATCCAGGCACTTTTTACTACGTGGGATTAGTCTTCACCTTGTTCAGAAATTCATCTTCCATCTTCGAATCAGACATAAACAGTATAATGGAAAACTGACTGATGTCTTTAAATGGACTAAATAAAATAAGATCGGAAACACTTAGCATGAGTTTGGGAACAGGAGAAGGTCACAACAACCTAAGATAAAGATCAAGTAGCATTGACTAAGAGTCAAGAAGAAAGTAATTCTTGAAGAAGAGCATACAGAACATGCTTGAATGTTTGCATTTTGGCTGAGACAGGAAGCAGAGTCTTGAATAGAAGTTATTTTCCACAGTAGCAGCCACTCACCCACAAACCCACTATGAAATTACATTAAGGCATTACAGCCTGGCACTGTAGCAGAGATAATGAATGCATAAATCAAACTTATCACAGAAGGATTTCAGCAAAGGCAAGATGAGACTCATCATCTTAAAAAGCTATGTCAAAACTCAACAAAAAGCAGAAAAAATTGCCCGTGTTTCAAAGTTACTACAAAATGCATTCATTTTTTCTTCCTTTAGTAAAAACATTCTTATGAATAAACATGTTTTTATAACAATCAAATCAGTAATTGTCTTTTATCTGCCAAGAAATGAAGCCAGGATTCTGTTTTCCTTTACACTTGTATATAAGAAAACATCTAATATTTCACTTCAGATATTTGATAAAAATCAAACAGCACTCCAATTCAGTGTCTAATTAAGGAGAAACAGCTCTTTTCTCAGTATTTTCTTTGAAACATCTACTTGAGTTGACACACAATTTTGAAATTAGTGATGTTTTCAAAATACTTATTTTCTCTGTAAGATGACCTGAAAGTACAATCTTTTTAATCCAAATATTGTCCCTTCCAGTTTGTCACATCCAAAGAGTCTGACAGCTCATCCAGCAGATATGAACTACCAGAAGTAATGCATGCTGCCTGCATCACAAATGAAAGAACAAAGAGAAACCTCTAGATATTTCTATATATTGCTTTTCATCAGAGGTCACTAATGTGTGAGTTCATCAGAAGTAGATGGTTGGGAAATATTCAAACTCAAATTCACCTTCTTTCCAACACCAAAGATCATGGCAATACTGACATAACTCAAAAGATGGGTCTTTTAGTTTAATAATTGATCACCATGTATTCCAATGATGGATCTTCATCTACCTTGACTCTTAGTTCACTTGCCAGGGCAGCAGAATTATTCCTCAGAAAATTCTAATCAGATGAAGAAACGGACATGAGGAATCATACTTGTATAGGATGAATATGAATTGGCTTCCTGTATAATTCCAAGTACTTCAGAAGGTCTCTTCATCACTAAAGAATTTAGACACAAAATTATGCCTCAAGAGTGGAAAGCCACTCTTTATTATTATAGAATTAGAAATTGTATCCTGAGGAGAAAATGCCCTCTGTCATTACAGGGACCTGTGGCCTTTAAGACTTGGAAGCACCAAGCTGCTTAGGCATCGAGAGAAATCTGTCAAATTAGCTACAGAGCCATTTCTTACAATCAAGAAGTTCATTATTTCCTTGATATATTAAAACAAAAGGATCTACAGCGAAGAACACATTCCCCAAATATCAGCTTTGAAAACTGACTGTAAACAAAACCATAAAGCATCTCTAGGTCTTCACAGTCAGGTAAGAAATATCACTAGGTAAAAATACATCAGACACCAGAACAAACAGGTATAGTATTCACAGGTTTCTACACAATTAAAAAAGTCATCCTGAGAATACCAGCTCAGTGGTTTTCAATGTAATAAATTACATACATACTGGATTTTAATAGTTACTACTTCAATTTCATAATCCATTCTTCTACCATTTGCCCCATCAGATACCAAGTCTCCACAGAGAGATCGATGCACAGGACAGATCGATGCAACACTGCCTACAAAACACACTCAGATTAAGAGAAAGATCTGTGATCATAATCCACACAATGCAGACAATCCACCTTTCAAAAAGTCTGATTGTGAGAAACAAAACATTTAACAGGATTTTTCCCTTATGACAAAAATTGTTAAATATACAGATGCTTGTAAGCTTCCAACAGCCACACCAATCTCCAGAGTTTCACAGTCATCATTCCCATCTCCAACGTGATGGTTTCAGCTTCAGCACTAGAACATCCCTTCCAAGAATGTAATCACAAGCTGGAACAACCTATTTCAGTTTTACAAGTGCATGTTCTTTTACCTTCTATTATTTCAGCTTTGGCATCAACAGGAGCAATCTGAATGCAACATAAAGGTTAATTCAAGCAGAAAAGCAATTTGCTGTCTTCTATATTTCCTATCAGGATTCAATAATGACTTACTGTCACCAACACAAGTCCTTCTAGATCAAAACAATGTTACAGGAGTTCAATATTCTATTACTGTACCCTATGCCCACAAGTCAACATTTACTGCATAGCACATATTTGCACTTAAACAATGACACTGTCCCAGAAAACGGCAGCAATGAACTTCATGAAAATAAAATCACAATCATCACAGCAACCACAACTGCAAAGTATTTTTGTATGAGAAACATGGTTAGAACTCATAACTTGCTGGTTTTACATATTAACTTATTGGTTTTATATACAGTTGATAGTATAGTTGCATATTGCTTTTGTCTGGTAGCTAAGTCAAATTAAAAAGTCTCCCACACACTGCAGCAGCTTATTCCTCTCCCCACTACCATAATTCATCACGTGCTAAATCATTCTCATGAAACTGTTTATGTGGTTATGCTATAAACATCAATGAAGGAAAGGAAACCAAGCTACATTTTTTAATAAAAAACACACACTTGCAAGTCTGGATCATCTCACTGGTTGGGTTCACAGCACAACTGTGGAAAAAAACTAGCATGGGGAACTGAACGGGTCAGGGTCAGGCAGGAAAATGAAATCAGTCTCATCCACTAGGAAAACTAATATAAATCTGTACTCATAAAAAATAAAAAGCAGCAAGAGGTAAGAGGTTTATTAGCCTTAACACAGACAATTGCCACTACTGGAAAGAACTTAAGTTTAACACAAGTGCTAGGAGCAGATCGGCAATTGCTTTTTATTATTAATTATTTCTTTATTTCTGTAGTATTAACTTACTAGAATTGCAAGTCATATACACATTTACATGAAGCCATGAGCTCAGTTTGGATCTAATATGCCCTATAACATAGTGCAGTTAAAAGACTGCAGGACTGCTGGGGTTATAACTGAGTTTTCACTTTGTACAATTCAAATCTATGTTTTTGGGCATACTGAGCCAGGAGAGAAAACTTCTCATTACTTGCAAGTTTCTTTGAAGTACACTGACAACTGGCCTGGTGGGTTCTCCAAAAACAGTCTCCAGTGGGAGTCTTAAGAGTTACAGACTTGTAAATGTGATCTCCATCCATGGCAAGATTGGCAGTATTAATGGCATAGCAAACAACCTGCTGAAATTAGTTCTCTTTGGCAAAGAGAAACCCTGTTGGCACTCCGAGCAAACGGGTAAAAGAAATTCAAGGAAAACACATACCTGGCCTTTCAAAAAGCCCAGGCTGCTCCTTGAACAGACTATGGCAAGAAGTAAAGATCACAGAGGAAAGGTCCATTTATGGGCAAAAAGCTGGCTAAAGACTAGGAAGCAACAGTAAGACTTAATAGTCAACTTTCCACTATAGAGAAGAGTCAACACTGGAGCTGACCTGGCAGCATTGCTAGGAATCGTTCTATTCAACATCTTCAGTGACCTAGATAGAAGCACACAGTGAAACCCTCCAAGTCTGCAGATAAAGCTAAGCTTTTTCAGGTCAGCCAGCTGCAATGGCAATGACTATGAACTCTGGAAGGCCTTCACTAAACTGAGCAAGTGAAGTGTGGTAGACGAGCTTCAATGCCGAATGCAGACAGATCTAAAACAATACGGGGGGGGGGGAGGGGAAAGAAAAATCTAAGTTGTGCTTCCATGCTGAATTTATACCACGTAGTTTACAATTCAAAGAAGTGATCCTGGAGTCATCATTGACAGTCCTGAAATTACAGGCTCAGTGCGCAACGTTCACTGCAAATGTCATCTAGATATTGGACATAAACAGGAAGGAACTCAGAACAAGGCAGAAAGTAATTCTGCTGCTATGTAAAGACTTAGTACGCTGCAGTCTTAAGAACCAAGATGTGGAGACAAGAGCAGCATACAAGCAGGGCAAAGCATAATTCAAAAAGATACAGAAGACTGACCTATAGAAAAGGTCACTTAAAGAATTAAAGACAGAGCAGCTGCCTTGGGAGAAAAGACTGAAGAGGTTTGGGCTCTTCAATTTGGATGCAAGATGATGAGAGGTGGGATGGTGTAATATATTCAAAGTTTCCAAAAACCTGATGGCAGTAGATAAGATCAACACAGCTGGCAAAGAAATTCGGAAATCTGTTACCTCCGGATTGTGAACAGATACTAAAGGGAGCAGACAAGGATGCAGCCTCTAATGCTGCCAGTCTAAGGACTGGATGCTAGAAAAGTAGGAGGACAGTGAGTCATAGAAAGGCCATGCTCACTTCGGCTCCCAAAATAGCAATGTCACTGCCACTGCTGAACACCACATTTGGCTATACAAACTATCGAATACCTGGTACAGTATGGTATTTCTTACCTTCTAAATCAAAACTGGAGAGGAAAATGTTAATGTGAAGTATTTCAAACTGGCTTAATATACCAGGAAAACTTATTAAAATACAATTTCATGATCTAATTTTCATTATACTCTTAGGGAGACCTGGTTCAGAAAACAAAAGTGCAGTGATAAGCTAGTTGTGGTGAAGAGCTTAGTTTTCAGGATGGAGAAGAACGAAAAGGAAGATGACAAGCTTAGCTATTTCAATTATATGTTACTCTGAATACTTAACAGCCAAGAAAAGCTTGCTTCCAAAACAGCTGCACACCTCTGTGCCACAGGCTCCATCTCTGAAAGCTTCGATGTCAGCAAAGGCAGCCCAGGTTAGAAGTGGGCTGCCAGCTCCCGGCTGTGTGACCAACCATAGTTATGGTTCCTTGATGTCACCTCAAGGGAATTCTACCCGGAGTAAAACACACCTCTAAAAGGCTATCTGTTTCTTCATGAAGGCATATCCTCTCCAGGCAAATCTTAAATTAGGAGGAACGGAAATAACAAGCTTAAAACAACTGAGTCACTGGCCAGTATCTCAGCCGCAGAAGTTTCTTCAAAAGAGACAAGGCCACATGAAGCATTTGCACATGGCTGGTTTCAACTACTAGCAAATACAGCAGTCTCACTGATATTCCCCTCTGTCATAGAAGCAGGGAGGTAGCAAGGGTGTCATCCAAATTTCTGCTGCTGAACAGCTCTATAGCCTGCTCTTCTGATCCAGACCTCTACCACTGGGTCCTCCACATCTGGGCAGAGCTTTCTCATTCTCTGGGCTCAGTTTCAGGGCAGCAGTACAGGGCTGGTACATCTTAATATTACTTTTAACTTGTTCTTTACAAGGTGGTCCAAAAACAGCTTTCAGTACTAAATGATGCTGTGATGGACAACATATAAGACAGGCCTGGAGCATTCAACCTCTTCTTGAGACAAGAGCTGCATAAATGAAACTCTTTTACTCAGTGGCTGGGCACTGGACTGAGCTGAGACCTGGCAACACAGCCTGACTCTGAAGTGGTGTCTGCTCTGGTCAGCCATGCTGAATGTAAAAATAGCAGCACTTGTAGGACCAACTGATCCAGTGCAATTCTTGCCACGGGTCGGCACCCTGAGCTCCACTACAGATGGAGATCAGTGACGCCTTCCAGGGCCCTGGGAGACTGTGGGAAGACCAAACCAGCCACCAGCAGAACCTGCTTTAAGACCATGCCCCTTCTCCCTTCATTTGCAGGCTGTGAGGAACCAGCATCCATGGTAACAACAGAGAACTATAAGAAAAATTATTTGGGGCTTTTCCATGTCTGTAGATTCCAGTGAAAGAAAACGACCCTTTTAGGTGGCAACAAAGAGAACCCAGCCTGAAGTACTATAACCACAAAGAACCACCTGAAGCATACTTAGGCACAACAGCACTTGATCAATCACATACCCAGAAGTGTGGATACCCCAAGCACTACAAAGGCAGCAAAGATGAATAGCTTCATCCCCACTTAGATGTTTCAATTGTCATTTTAAGCAGTTAAGAACATATCCACACATTTTGTAACAAGCAGGTATAAAAGCAACAAGTTTTGTTTTACTAATGAATTAAATTAAGAAAAGTGTTCTTTTAATCAACAAGTCAGTTTCTGCCCATGTATTTAAACTAAGGTATCTTAAAAGTCAACACTTCTCAAATGTAACACTTCATAAAACTACAACAAATAAACTTTCAAATGCCTTTGCTCACCTTGTACTTGTACTGGGAAAGAAACAAGTACCAAACCAAATAAGGAAAAGTCAACCTGACTCTGTAAAAAAAAAATTGTAAATGACACTCCACCGAAATTAAGATTCACTAACCGGTATCCCTTTCATTTGTTTTGTCCCAATACTGATGCAAAATTTAGATTTAAAACTTCATGAAAAAGTATTTTAAATCCAAGCATAAAAAGAGGATCAGTCACGTTAAGAGCCTTGGGGAGCAGGATGCAACCTTTCCAACTCCTTCAAAAGGATATGGATGGAACTGCCATTTTGCAAAGGCAACAATGAAAAGAATACACTGTTTAAAGTCCAGTTTGTAGGTATTAAATGCATACAATTTAAATCCGTATCAACAATCATAATAAAAGCATCTTGAAAAAATTACATATTTTTGTTTGTTCCAAAAGTTATCCAGTTCTTCAGATTCACAGGATGTTAAAACCTTAGTGTTTTAGTGGATGGGTGTTGAGGACAATGTTATCATCATGGCTGGGCTTCGCGAACGAAGATTTGTGACCAGTTGGCAATTACAAAATTAGGTACAACAGGCAGTTTCTGTTTGTTTTAATGCAAAACACAGCCAACTAAAGCTCAGCACATTTAGGTTTACTCAGAGGGCAAACACAAGTTCAAATTCCTATAAAAATGCACTACGTTTGCTTCATAAATCTGGTAGACTTACTGAATTCAAACTAAAATTAATTTTCCAAACATACTTGCATAATGTTCAAGACCAGTTACTTCCACCTGCTATAACATTATTTTACTCAGTTTCATTATCTCTTCTCTACTTCATATTTCCATATTCTTTCTCGGTTTACTCCAATTGCTCTTCAGATCTATATGCTCTTCTCCTGCCCCCCTTCCTTCCTATCTGTGACAGAATTACAGTAGCAACCTCTGGTTTGCTCCTTTCAACTCTCAAATGGCAAGAGCATCTCTCGCCACACTCGACCATATACTCCAGTCTGTCTCAAGAGGCGAGTGATGGTCATTGGCATTACTTCAGCCTCCTTTGGAGCTACAAAGTCTCCCTGTGATTAAAGGCAAATCTGAATTTGTGTACAAGTCACCACTGTCCAGATGTATGCACAACCAAATGCTGGTCTAAGTAATGTTTATCCAGCAGCTGGGAAAGAACCCATCACAACTCATTCCCTTACTTCTGCACACAGGTGTGCAAACAGCACTATCCTCTTCCCAGAAGAGTTTCAGAACATCTACCCTGCTTTACCACAAATTCCTCAAACAATCACAAATATCCTGTGGTGCAGGGACACCAATTATTTATTTTAGGCTTTAAGTTCTCCCCGAATTCAAACTTGTCCCACATAAAGGCTGGAGTATGATAAATCAGTTCCCAAGCTGCAGAACACTACAAAGGAAAAAGGAAGGGGTCACACACAGTTGCCCCCCACCTGGTCTGGCACTCCTGAAACACAAAAAGCCAGAGATAGCAGACCACACCTGCAGTAACCAGTCTGATGCCACGACCAGACAGAAGGCCACCAGCTAGCAAGTTCAAAACTGCTTTCACAAAGCTAATTATTAGATTGTCATTACATTAAAATCCAAGTCAATTTTAGCCTCTGGCTACATTTTAAAAAGTGTTCCCAACCCCTGAAGGCAAACTACTTGGTGGCCAACAACCCATTCAGACTGGTGAGACTGGTGCCCTCTCCGACTGGTGGTATCTCCAGGTACATCACCCACTGCATCACTTCGGTATTTACACGTGTTTACTGCTCAACAGAACACCTCTTTTTTGCAACATGTTCTTCTTTCAGAGGTTGAGCAAGTGCTTGTAAAGTTTCCAGAACCCATTGGGAACTTAAAAGCTCCTAATCCAAGTTTATGGAAGCAATTATAGCAGCTTTTGAATGTCATTTTGATTGCCTTCAGCACACGCTTTTTTAAAGGACAGACTAGAAAGCACTGAGTAAACCGTATTTCTCTACATAAGAAGCAGGCTGAAACCAACCCAAAATGTTTCTAATTCTTGTAGAGCAAAACACATTATCCTCCCCCAAATACTGAATGCTAAAACTATTTACCTAACGTACCCCTCTACTCAAACAGTCTTCACTTTGTCCTGTAATTCACATGGCTGCTAAAAATGTCTTTATAATACAGAAAAGTTTTTAGAAAAAGACAGGCTCATACACCACGCTGTGGTATCACAATTGCAGATCTGCTTTCCACTTATCTGAGCATTCAACATTCTATAAAATATACAAGCCTGTATTTTACACACCCGAGAATATCAAGTGAGAATGTAAACTGCCTGGGTGTAAGTAAAAACTGTGAGGGGAGAGCTCAGCCCTGTGCCCAAGCAGTGCAGAGACTTCAGTCAAATCACCTGATTTCAAGCTAGAAGATCTGTGTAGGACACTATCAAGAAACTGTTAAGACTGACAAACTCCCCAGTCTCTTGCTACAGGCACAGAACAAATGCTACTGCTGACAGAAAACACTGAACTTCCCTCTGTGCGTCTAAAACTAAGACAGCTTCGCACTTCTAATTGGATTCCCACATCTCCAAATGCCAAATTGGAAGAGAGAAGCTGTTTACTTCGATGATGATGGCAAACAGCAGAACTGATTGTGCATAATTTTTGGAACTGCTTGTTTAATTTCGGAAATCAGCTTTCAACTGATTTTTCCAAGCTGAGTGTAGTTACAAGAAATGCTTCAACACTACTGGCACAGGCTGAAGAATACGAGCTTTAAGACAGGCTTTCCAATTCTTCCCTTTAAGTGTAAGTTTCAGCAGGTGAAGTGAATGCCTCATGTGCATACAATTACTCTAAATGTTAACTTACCACTAGTCTCCCCATTAGGCTTGATGTCCACATTGCAAAGGAAAGAGATGAAAATCTGAAATGCCTTTAAACATCAGAACCACTTCCTTCATAAAACTCATTCCCAAGAATTATTTTCACTGTTATAAAAATTAACTTAATATTGCTGCGCCAAAAATCTATCAGACTTGAAAATGCTGTTAATTTCACCTTTAAACTAGTCACAAAATATGACCAGTATACACAAAATACGAACCACGTATTTTTCTTAGGTGATATACAGACAGTAGTATCTGACTGGACATCATGTCTGTATTTAAGACAATCCCTAAATATAAAACCTGACCAGAAGTTTCTACAATCAACAAGTCAATTGGTATACGAGAATAGCTGCTCTTCCAAGAAAACTCCAGGTACAAATACCCAGCTGCCAAGTACAGCTCACCACATACCAGAGCTTGTCTGAAGCCTGTTTACCTATTCCATTATCTTAAAAGGCAATGGTGATGCCAACAGATCTCTAGGTACTGACAGGATTTCTTTAGCAAGTACACCCATCTTCTATCCACCTCCTTTCCTCATAGCTGACACGATTTGTAATCCAAGGGCTTCATCAGTACCCAAGGCGAGCACCTCACCCTCATTTGTCTATTGGTGGAGGAGAGAGGGATGGTAAGAACAACTAGAAAAAAATAAAGATTAAAACGTTATTAACTGAATGAAGCTGAAGCCTTGCTTATATAGTCTATATAACTATAGACTCTGATTTGCAAGAAAACCCAGTCTTTGCTGTCTCAGGTTTTTTCAACTATCAATATGAATGCAAAAATGAAAAACTGTTACAGTAGTGTCTTCCAGCCAATGTCACAACAAACCTCAGTCATAAGCACAGAAAGTTTCAACCTACTCTCCCCACCTTATGAGGCAAGTCATCTGCACACAGACCTGTGTCTGAAAATCATACTGCAGGTTTCCATCTAAGGAAGGAAACTGCTACTCAAGGAAGGATGTCTGCCAGCCCTCCAGGACAAACATGCAAGTGCCTTTAGTCTTTAACTATGTTGTTACGGGTGTGGTTAGACAAGGCTGCTAAGGTGACCTAATACTTACTTCTTTGCTGTCATCAAAAGGGACACTCCTTTCTGCCCCCCTCTTCCTGCAGCCATACAGTCTGCCCCATCCCTTGTCATCATAACTACAAAAATAAGCCAATTCAACTGGCTACCCTGGCAGAAAACTGTTTGTTCTCACAGAGTTAACTTTCTGATGAATAAGCAAGTTCAACCAGCTCACTGTGTGGTCATGTAAGCTCCAGTGAGACCACATAGGAAGTAGTAGGAATATGGCCAGTAGTAGAAGCCCCTTCTGATAGCATGAGAAAATTCTGCTGAACTAACAACTAAATGCATTCCAAAGTTATGTTAAAAAATTACATTCAATAGAAGCATCAAAATAGAGTACAACCTAGGGGCTTCCAAGCAAAAACCTAGGCCTTGCCAAATACATTTAAAAGACACTATACAGGGGTACAAATATAAACATACAATTATATAAATATATATAATTTACTTCAAAGGGTTCAAAGACACATAAGGGCAATTTTTGACCTCATGTACAAGTTACTGCTACTATCTGTTGTTCATGAAAAGTCATTGAACAGGAAATGGGGAAGGTAGTTCAATATCTGTTACAGAATGTCATTAATTTAGAAGACTTTTAGGGATAAACAGATCTGAGTACTTCTGCTAGAGAAGTAATTTCTAGGTCTAAAATACATTGGAGGTATGCAGCCCATGAATAGAAAAAACATCACAGCAATAGAGACTTTTAATTCCAATGCCCTCTTGAGGACATCCACTTCTTTGGTCAACACTTCTCAGAAAAAAAGAAGGAGTTAGAAGAATAACCTGCTGGCTCTCTCCTGTCTCCTGAGCAAGGTGCTGACAGAGAGAAGTAGCTAATTATTTTGTTGTTGTAACTTATTTCATTATAATAATTCAGTGATTCCAGTGGCATCTGGCTCATCAAAACTGACTTCATCAGAAGTTTCACATCAAGTATTTTGTTAGATATTATAAGCAAAATTCATTAGTTCAAGTGATGAAAAACTGTGTTTATGTTATGTGTGAGTATGACTCATCCTCCAGTCAGGATACACACCACTTCTCATAATCTTTACTTTCAGTGGTAAACAAGTGGTGACAAAAACAAGAGTTACAGTCAATGTATCACACAACAGACTGCACTGAAAGAATGGCATCTCACGCTTTACAAACAGAAACAAGAAAGGAAACTTCATTACTAACAACAGAAGCTGATGTGCAAGATGACGAATCAACATGGGAAAGCTGAGTAGCCACAGAAGCAGATACCTGAAGAGTGATAAATAAAGGCAAATGTTATTCACCCTGAGAGAGAAAGAGGAACATGTTTTGCAGAAGGCCGGCAGAGAACAATGAAGGAAAACAAAGAAAGCAAATGTGCCAAAAATGAAAATAAGAGTATGCTTACAAAAGGAAAAGTAGAAAAATGAAATGCCACATCCCTTACTGAAATTACTTTCAGTGAACTGGTAAGATGGTTATTTAGACAAGGAAGTTGGTCTTATGAAAATAGGAAGACAAAAAATTTCTATAATCTCATCTTTTGGAGAGTGCTTTATTTTGCATGCATTAGTCCACAGCAAAGGAAATCCCAAAAAGCACCCTCCCATCTCAAAAAAAATACAACTACCACGTCTGGCAAGACTGAAAACATGGAACAGATGAAAGGGACTGAGCAGTCAGGCTTTGAGTTCAGATGCTTTGTATTGGTAAATCTGAGTAGGCAGGACCTTTGGCTTGAAAGGAAATCACCCAGACTTCTCAGAAGTACACTCAAAAGATTTCTTCTCTTCCATAAACAGATTAAAACTAACAAATGTGGGAGAAAGGAGGGGAGGAGACCACAGACAGAGAATATGAAGTAACTGTACTCAGCAGGGATTCAGGAGCAGGGGGAGGAAGAGGATGTTTAGTCAGTATCTTCCAGAAGTACTGAGATGAAGCTGCCTACCTCTTCCTACCTAAATTACTTCGAATTTGTATGGAACAATGCATCCGGGGTTACAGTGCCTCAGTACTTAACTAAAAAGACCAAGACCAAAAAATTTGTTACCACACATTATTTATGAACTATTTGCCAGCTACACGATGAACTTTAGAAAAAGCAGATTTGTATAAATTCTAAGCATCCCTTGGTGGCATCCCCTTGGGTGCAGAGAGAAGTCCCATACACGCTGCAATGCATGTTGCAACCGATACCTCTGAGCTTAAGGGAGGAATTGGAAGACAGCCCCAGAAAGGATTATATCCTGGGAGTGTCCTCCTGACTAGATACAAGGGATTTCTTACTCCCCCACACGCTACCTCTAAA
Source organism: Corapipo altera (assembly GCF_003945725.1). Taxonomy (NCBI): domain Eukaryota; kingdom Metazoa; phylum Chordata; class Aves; order Passeriformes; family Pipridae; genus Corapipo; species Corapipo altera. Next base: position 5,151,161 of record NW_020884910.1, read on the forward strand.
AATGGGTCCTATGTATAAAACACTTGTAACCTACGCTATGCTTCCCAAAAATCTTACAAAGGAACAATCTCAGGTGGTTTGTGACTCCCTCAGAAAATGGATACACAAACCCACCACCACGCGGAAATATGTGACTGAACTTACTACAGAACAGCGTGCTACAGCTTTCCATCTGCACTGTCACCCTGAGATAGTTTCACTGCAGTTTATTTTCCCTCTACAGACTCTGAACGAACACAGTTATCAGAATGCAGTTTTACTCAGTTGACCTGCAATGGTTGTTCACGTGTCCATACCCTTGGGTCCCCATAACTGTAATACACAAGAGCTTCATAAACTGTAACTGTGCTCAGAACATCTGACAAGATAGGAAAAGGCCATTAATCAGCTTTTTGAGCTGCAGCACTGGACAAACCACTATTTGGCTACATCAGACAGCAGTATTGACAGAACAGTAAAAACCCTGCCGTGGATAGAGTCATGAAGTTATAAAGGCATTTTTACATTGGAATAGCTATTTCCACATGAAATAAGAAATTGCATGTGATATAAAGTATCTTTATATTGGCACCATCTGACCAGAGCTTTAAACAGCATAAGCACTATTTAAAAACTCAGAGCTAGCAGGATGGCAGCCAGGCACACATGGCCTGCCCAGGGTCTCAGGAGCAGCAGGAGGTGGCAACTCAACCCAGATCTCCCAACTTCCACATTTCCTTCATTTGTAAGATACTGCTGATGCTCTTCACCCCGTTCTCTTTATTTTGCTTCTTGCCAGGAATGACAGAATCAAAGCTTGTAGAAGCTCTGCAACCAATCATTTGCTTAGAATTTATTCCACACCAGGCACAGCAATACAGGAGAACTATGACAAGACAACTCATCTCTCCACTGTTAATGAAAAACTGTCCTTTGACTTAATGCAACACTGGGAGAGCAGACTAAAAACTGGGATAGACCTCGGGATTGAACTGAAAGCCTCACAGAGCGGGCAGGTCTTTCTGGCTGACAGTTTCTTTAGGAGGTAATGTTCCATGATAGATTCATTAGGCAATGCTTGCAAGGTACTCAGTGTAATGACAGGGATTAAACTATGACTTGCAAATTGATATGTTTGGTAAAAAATTAAACTTTTGCCTGAAGGGACAAATTATAAGCCAAGTTCATCTCTACTTCCCTCTGTTTTGTATTCTACTCTGTTTCCTCTGTAGATTCAGTATCTTGGTTACCACTGCTTTTAAACTGGTTCCCTGAGCTAATTAAGCTTATGTGGTCACTAGATTGCCCATCTGTTTTTCCTCCCCACCACAAGAAGACCTGGACCTCCTGGGCCATTATCAGCCTATTCTCAAAGGACAGAAATCTCAGGGACATTTTGGATCCTCCCGTCAAACCAGTAAACCACGAATACTGTCCTAACTCTTTTACACTCGTTGGCAGCAGGAATCCAACTATCAGCACACACATACCAGGCAAAAACATGCTCTGCTCCAGACAAGGCAAGATCCATGCCTTCTCTAACTGTGCAAGGATGAAAGCAAGGTCACCAAGTCACAGCATATAAATAAATAAGTGTGCAAATCACTAGTTCCAGTGCTGTGGTGAGTTGACTCCAGCTGGATGCCACATGCCCACTAAAGCTGCCCTATTGTTCCCCTTCCTCAGCTAGACAAGGAGGAGAAAAAATATAACCAAAAGCTTACGGGTCAAGATCACTCCCCAATTATCCTCATGGGCAAAAGAAACTCAACTTGGTGAAAAACCAAATCTCAAAAACATCTTCTCCCTGCCTCCCCTTCTTTCTGGGCTTAACTTTACTCCCAATTTTCTCTACCTTCTTCCCCCCCAGCAGTGCAAAGAGACAGGTAATGGGGGTTGCCGTTGGTTCATCACGTTTTCTTTGCTGCTCCTTCTTCTTCACGGGGAGGATTCCTCACACTCTTCCCCTGCTCCAGCATGGTGTCCCTCCCACTGAAGACAGTCCTCCACAAATTTCTTCAATGCCTTCCCAAAGGCTCCCATTCTTCACAAACTGCTCCACTATGGGTCCCCCATAGGGTCACAAGTCCTGCCAGCAAGCCTGCTCCAGCGTGGGCTCCTCTCTTGACAGGTCCTGCCAGGAGCCTGCTCCAACACAGGCTTCCCATGGGGTCACAGCCTCCTTTTGGGCATCCAACTGCTTTAGTGCGGGGGTCCTCCATGGGCTGCTCCACCATGAACCTCCACAGGCTGCATAGGGACAACCTGCCTCACCATCATCTGCACCAGAGGCTGCTGGGGAATCTCCCCTCTGGCACCTGGAGAACATCCTCTCTCTCCTTCTTCACTGACCTTGGTGTCTGCAGGGCTGACTCTCTCACATATTCTCACTTCACTCCACCACTGCAATTGCACAGGTATTTTCCCCCTTCTTCACTATGTCATCACAGAGCTCCTACCACCATAACTGATGGGCTGGGCCTTGGCCAGAGGCTGGTCCATCTTGGAGCTGGTTGGCATTGGCTCTACTGGATATGGCGGAAACTTCTGGCAGGTTCTCAGAGAAGCCACTCCTGCAGCCCCCCAGCTACCAAAACCTTGCCACACAAACCCAATACCACTGTTGAGAAGTCTGTGCCACACAAACTTCTGGATCCTGGCTTTAAAGCATTCCAGGGCTCTGTTTCCACCTACATTTGTCCCTATTTCTTTACCTACCTTGCCTTAAAATCAACCCTGCTTTTTTCTGTCCTACCCAACCTGCTTTAAAATCTTTACAACACACCCTTAAGAAACTTGCAATATTGAGAGCCACATCTTTTGGAGTGCGGCACTCTATGTTTATATCTTCTGTATAAAGTAGATATTCAGTTTGCAAATTGAATTATAACTACAACACATGTGTGCTTTTGTTATACCAGTGGACATCTCTGCCACCAATTACTGCCTACATCTATGCATGACAGGTCACGATAAAAGTAGTAATAGATAAAAACATTACAAAAATAGCTGAGGATGTAAATAAGGCCCAAAATGTAACTCTAACATGAAAACTTATTTCCAAGCCATAAACTCTATTGTGGTATAGCAATCTTTGCTTTATAAAATTTAATTTGCAAGAACATGGTAACAGCTTAAAGCAGGTCCACCTACATTAATGAGATATATGACCAATCTACCTCAATTCTACACCCTATGGAGAATTCCAAACTGCTGAGGACTGGCTACTTCCATTTTCTTAATGCTACTGCCATCTAACAGGCTTCAGAGAAGCCACTAACCCAGCAGTGCTCAAGCTTTTCTGGGAAAAGTACTTCAGAGACAGGCAGGGACCAACCTACACACAGCCTGGGAAATCAGTATTCACACATGATCTAGCTGAACATCACTAGGTAGGAAATAGCTCTAAATGAGACATGGGAATCTTTAGCAAAAAATCTCAAAAAAAAAAAAAAATTCAATTTCTCTTAATCAAGAGGACAGCAAGCAGAACAAGTAATTTCCTAACCTTTACATTCAGAACAGACTGCTGCTTTAAGCACACAAAAGCTAAGCCAACATGTTTCAAAGTGTTCAAAATCTACGGAACTGACAATTTGGTTTTCTATTTCTGTCTGCTTACCCTGCTGCTCCTGCCTGTAAACATTTTGTAGGAGGATGTGAAATTCAACAGAGGGGACTGTGAACTATGAATGACTCCACAGTGCCACATTCTTAGAAGTGCGTGGTGGTGCCTATGAGCTCACTCACACATGCTAACGTCACCAGTTTTAGGGTCAATTCAAGGCAGCTACAGCTCTACTTAGTTACAGCTGAATGTCAGTTCATTACTGTCAAACTGCCCCTTCCCCACCTCTAGTGGTAATTTGAGGACAGAAAGAAGAAAAAAGTGGGGGAGGGAAACAAGGAAAAAAATATGTCAGTGTTTATGGGAAATTAGGTTAATAGGACATCTGGTAATACGTTAAACTCTTTGCTGGTCTTCAACTTCTAGTAAAAACATGCACTGAACACCATCATCTTATCTCATTAGGCCTAATAGTTTGATTTACCACACTCATTTTGTCCAACTTGATGACTTGAAGACCTCTGTATAGGTTGCATAATTTACTCAGAATGCTTTCAACTCTGGATTCTTCAGCTTGTAAAAGCACATTAGGCAGTATGACAGTCTTCCCCCTTTGCTCCCTGGTCTGTATGAACAACATAATCAGCCTCCTGAATTAGTAAAACATAATACAAAAAACATCCTAAGGTCTTATCTACACAGGGCTGAGGAAAGAGTAAATTAGGTAAGATTAAAGTGAGATGCATTACACACAGGTATTCTTACTTCAAATTCGGTATGCACAACTCACCTTTAACATACCTTGACCTGATCAACCAAGGTCAATGCAACTGCTTTATCTCCACCACAAGAAAAAGGCTGACTTCATAATCACAGTTAAAAGACAGAACTTAATAGTTGAGCACAACACTGTCTAAACATATCAGAACAACTACTCATTTCATAAACACATTGCTAAAGAACTTCTCATTGCTTTTTCAAATCAAAGTCTTCATTGATTCAGTCATCCACCTTTATCATATCTAAGACTTATATCAGAAGAACCTGCTATACATGGCACACCATATCATTAAGTGTCTGAGAAAAAGGACAGATGTAGGTTTCTCCACCAACATGGTTTTTCCCATCAACTAAAGACAATGTACAGGGCTGCTCGCTGCAGAACACAAACTGTAATAACAAGGGACTTGGAACCTCAAAAGGTGGTAAAATTACATCTTCTGTTTTATAGATGCACATGTGAACAGATGGAGGGAAAAAAATTACAAACAAAATGAGGGACCAACACCTGCTTTTAAAAAAAGACGCTGTTTTACCCAACAAGTTGCAGTTTTAAGTCAACGAAAGCAGTAAAAAACAGAACATCACCTAATCTTTTTAATTCTAAAAATTATCATTTTAACAACTTTGGTATAGCTTAGGGCTAGGATAAGACACATCATATATCCCCCCCATATTTGTTACACCACTTCTATAAAACCAGTACAAAAACGTCCACCACACGGAACAGAAGGACAGTGCAGCACAAGACAGCATCTCAGAAAACCTTCGTGTCTCTTGCTCATCAGAAATGCACACGCTCGGAGGCAGGGAAGCGGAAAACTTCAACGTTCCCCATCTATAACATGCAATCAAGCTACAATATGTAAAAGCTATCACAGCACCACAAGCTGATTTTACCACAAACTCAGGCAAACCAGGATAATGGTTGCCATCATTACCATAAGGCAAAACATTTTTAACCATGCAGAGATTTACTGGAGTTGGAACCTCTCCAGCATATGGTGCCCTGCCAACCACAGATCAATCCATCCAGTGACCCAAATCCATGAACAACCAAGTTTAGACTAAACATCTCCAAGCATAATCACTTTTCCCTACCTGTAGCAGGGCTTGAGTGAAACGAGATAACATTGTCACTGCTGAACTAAAGCACATCTATATGAAAAAAAAAAATAAATCAGGAGACCAGAGCCTCTTCAAGTACTTTCCACTACTTATGAATAAGGTGTTTGGTGTCTACATAGCTTCCAACTTCATAGACTCATTCAGCTTCAAAATATGTACTACCACACTGAAGTAACACTAACTTCTGCCAAAAGAGAGCATATTCCCATCAGCTTCATGGCAGTGAGCAACACATTTGACTCAAGTGCCATCCAAAGGCTTGCAGCTACTGCACAGGAGCCCTAGAGATGAAAACCAAGTTTTGCATTAAAGACTCATCATGCTATGGGACAACTCTTTGGAGGAAAATTATGCATTTTACCTTCTCTGGACTTCAGACTTCCACATACACAGAACTAAATTACAGGACAGAGCCAACAAAGCAGAAACTTAAATGGACGTCAAGACGTTATCAACCATTAGATTTGGTAGGCAGGTTGTGATACAGAGACTCAAAGAAAACTGTTTCATACTCTGACAACTCCAAGAGTGACATCTTAGAGCTATTACCACAACACAAGAAACAACTTTTAAAAAGCAATAAACACATACTTCACAACTCTTTCCATAGCAGAAAATTCAGTGCACCGTTACTTCAATATTCCAACAGAAACTCACCATGTTTATTGCTGGAATAACGCTTCCTGAGGAAGAGCTAAACATACGGAATATATTTTTAAAGTTAGGGAAACAACATTTGTTGGTGTACATATTTAAGTATATAGCCAATTTCTTACCATTAAAACAAGGAATCAACCACTCTACTGTGTAAATAATCTAGTGTTGCATCAACAAATTAGCAGTGGCTTTCCCTAAGCACATTGCATTTTCTGAGAAATTGTAAGTGGATATACATCATAAATATGAAAGCAAGAGAACCCTTTGAGATCACTCAAAAAGCCTAATATTCCCCATCAGCCAGAGACCCCAACTATTGTTTATAAAGTTCAAATATATTTGCATTCTTTTGCAAGTTTCACTGAAAGACATGAAACCCTTCACACTCTCAGAGCAGTAATTATGGCCATCACTTCAGACATTAGCATTTCAAACAAAAATCTATTTCTGGAGGATCCTATAGGTAATTGTTGATTTTCAGAATTACTGTTTTTCCCAGTAATAGTCTGCCTCGAATAAGAATGCTTCTGATAGCAATCTAACTGTACTTCCTTTGGGAAGAGAGGAAAACGGGAAATTTTGAAAGCAGGCATTTTTATTTAAGTATGGTTTTAGCCTCATATTCAGAACAATGGACTGCGGCCAGATGACATTTCAAGAAATTCTGAGTAGAAACATGTTTGGTTTTTTTTTCTGCAAAACAACAAATTCTGAGCCGTGGATCACAGCCAAAACCAAAAACTGTAACTTGGGTGTGTACTGGGGGAAGCACGGAGGCAAAACAAATGAGTTTGGACACACAGAGGAGCATGAAGGCCAAGATTTGGAGGTAGAGGGACATACAGTCCATGTGTTCTGTATTGTTCCAAACCAAGATAAAGTTTTATTTTGGATAATTATTGCAAATTATTCAAAAAATAAAATCTTTATTGAAATGTCGCATTTTCAAATATCAATCAATAATATTAGAGTTTATACTTCTCTGGCTTCAATTTTTTACATAAAAATCAGATTGAGAGCCCAGTTTGTCAGCAACTAAAGGGCAAAGCACGCTTACAAAATTAGGCCAAAATAAACAGCATGTAGATGATCATTTAAGTTGAATTCACATTTTCAAGAAAGTTACAGGCAAAATTATCTTAATTCCTCTTTCTGGACCCACCACCAGGAAATGTGTTACCAGTCAGAGGAAACCAAGGAGAGCCACACTTGGCCACACACAATTCATTTTACATCGTCATTGTACCTGTGGTTATTTTATGGCCTCCCTACGAGGTGGAACATCACCCTCGGATATATGCAGCAACTTACATGTCTCAGCACCTCAGATTACACCTGCAGGTTTGGTGAACTGAACTAGATGGTTCTACATCAAAAAGGCTAAGTATTTTGGTTTTCACACACAAAAAAAACTTAAAACCCACAACAAACAAGAAGCCTTTAAGTCAGAGTTTGTAAGTTCAAGCCTGTTTACATCCGGTTATAAACTGTATGTGACAGCACTGGAAGAGGCTGACACCTCATAACCAGAAGTTGTTGCAAGGTTGTGCCAAGAGCTGAGCAAACTTGTAAACCCTGCAGTGATCAATCTACTCCAAATGACCAAGTGATTACTCTGTAAATACAATTAATTTCACTGCCTGCTGTGTTAAAGCTTCACAACAACCAAGACAGCAGAAACGCCCTCAAAGAGCCCCTTAAACTGGTGCTTCATTTTATGTACGATAATTTCTTTTTATCTGCCACAAACAAAGTGCACCCCCACTCTGGCCTCCTTGATAGGAACAAAAAAGCATGTTATTTTCATGGAACAGACACATTTACAGCAAGAGCTCAGTGTACTTCTGGTAGGCCTTCCCAATACTACATATCTGGTAGCATCCTGTAGGATCAGAGGCAGCTCTCTGTTCCAGCAACAAGCAACACTGTCACCAGACTGGTTAGGGCACTAAGCTCAACTGCCCAAGGATAACACATCCCATGTTACCAAATGGAATGTAACAGCAGTGAAAAGAAAATTCACTTTAAGGTTTCCTTTAAAGCTGTGCTTATCCATTTAAGAAATGTCACTTAGAGAAAGAAAAAAAGAAAAACAACCACAACAAAACCAACAACCAAGAGTTCGGCTAAAATGTTCAATGCAGAAGAACCACTGCAGGGGAGTCAACAGGAAGAAGAAAAAATACTCCAAAACCCCCAAATTGGCATGCCTTAACAGTACATTAAAAATACAAAGAATATAAGTTGACACTTGCATGCACTTTCATTGAAATTAAACGGAATTTGAAATAAAGAAAAGTTTAGAGAGTCATGATCCAAATAAAAGCTACCTACGCTTGGAAACAGCACAAACTGTACTGATGTTTTACTACTTGATTAGTGTTAACTCCCTGCCAAAACGAATTTTTGTTGCTCTTGTCTGGGCATATATGATGCTGAACCTCCCCACTTGCAGAAGCATTAGAAAACAAATTTTCACAATCAAATCACACTCAACACTGACAGTCTAAACTTGTCCAAGATTTGTGCCTGACGTCTTGAAATAAAAAGCTCTCTAGAAAAGGTTTTGCTGTTAGTAGGTCAGAGACTTGAGAACAGTAAGTGGAAATAGGTGAGGCATTCTGAGCAAAACCAGTTTTGTTTTCAATTTTTTTTTCCCCCTTCATAAAATCCTTTGAGAAAAGAGGTCAAGAAGATCAGAGAAAGAACTCTTCTACCCACATCTAGAATATATTGTTTCACTAAAAGCAAAACGAGGCACCTAAAAATTTATTATTAACAAAAAAAACCCAACAAAACAAAAACAACAAAAAAACCCAAAGAAAAACAAAAAACCAAAACAAAAAACAAACAAACAAAAACAACAACAACAAAAAAAAACAGACTCCCAAAGGAAAAGCTGGATGGAGAAGTAAAATTGCATTTGAAAAAGAATTTGAGTAAGTTTATCTAGCTGCCTTCATTTATAAGGGTTACAATTGTGTTAAGGATGTTCTGCACAAAACATGGCATGTACTTTCTCCCTATTCAAAAAAAAAACCAAAACAAACCTTAATTATGACTTAAGTATTCTCCCACATTTTTCTCCAATACACTGAATTTATAGATAAATAATCTAAACACTGAATTTAAAAATCCCTGCTGTCACACTAATGCCTTACAGAAGACTGTTCTAACAGTATAACCCCATTCACCTCAACAATTCCACAGAAATTTAACTGTACCTTAAGGCATGCCTACAGTATTTTCAAATCAACCTGGTTTCCACTACACCTTAACATGCAGCACTAGACACTGCATGTCAGATACTGCATTCGACTCCCCTCTAAATGTCAAATAATCCAAGTTCAAACCAGGCTGCTCAAATGGTGACAGCTAAAAGCAATTTAAACTTCAAGTGAGACGTTCCTTGTATAATACTCACTCAGTCCCTGAACTCTGATTACAACCAGGACATTGATAGTTATGGACTTTAAAATGAGAAGGGGATTCCCCTAAATAATCTGTGAACATTCCTAATATGCTAGAGGCAATAACAAAAGATATTAATGCCTCTTAAAGAATGGTAGAAAACTTGAACAAATACTCAATGCAGGGTAGAGTTTAGTTTATTTATTTTCTCCTGATGGAAAACATTCAGGACAAACACTGATGCTATCCTACAGAAGAATGCTGGTTTGTACTGGTCTCAAATCTTAAACAGGACTTAGAAACCATAAAACAAGTCTGCTGGTATAGAAAATTCCTAAACTGAATGCAAGTCAAGACAATTCAACATCCGATAAAGCTACGTGGCTGTTCTAGTTACTACTGGCCACAAAGAAACATTTCATACACATCCGTGAACAACTAAATTAGAATGTTTCTATTTATTCACTTTAGCTTTATTCCAGCCACTTTAGTGGTCTGGATGAAGGCACACAATTGTTCTTTAACAAGAGCAACCAAGGCTTTTTCTTCAAGTCACAACAAAGGATGTCTCCATATACGCCAGAACATCCCCCTCAGCAAGGCTGAAGTTGGTTTTCTGAGGGTTATGTTGTGTTATCAAATTATGAAAGCATATCAGCTTTAACTTCTCATATATATCCTACAATACACAGAAAAGTGAAAAATATCTTTTAGGTTCCCAGAGGAGTCCAACTTCTTCTTACTGAAGGAAGCTATAGCCCTGAGTGTGTACTCAATCAGGGTAAGTCTTTAAGATGCACAGTTCTTCTAAATAGTCTTTTTCATTGGGTGGGGAGAACAGAAAATAGAGAGGTTTAAGCAGAAATATATCCTTTTATAAATTCAGTGCCCTTGTTTTTATCCAAGCAGCGTTCTTAGGGAAGCTGTTGCAGTAATTAAACTAATGTTTGCTCACTCTGCCCTCAAAGTATTTACAGAGAAAAAAAAAATTAAATCTACAACTTCTTAGACTATTTCGCTAAAATTAAGACAATTATCATCAGTTTCATTTCCTGGTTTGCCTTTCCCCTGATATCCTGGTTTGTATTGAATTTCCCTTTTGTGAAGCTCGAGTAATCAGGTGGGTGCTTAATACTCCTCATGTGGCCTCAGCAGCAGCAGCAACTACAACTCCTCTCATTTTCCCTGTCTCCACTGGAGAACACCAACCAAAATCACTGACCCTCTGTTGCTCAGATGCCTCAGTCACACCAGCGTCCCCGTGCAGAACCTTGTCCACACACGTTTCCAAATGACAGCCTTTCAACATCTGAGCTCTCCACCTTACAGCATCCTATTTCTAATACAGCATCCTGTATTCATGGCCACTGGAGCGTTCCTGCTCACCTGAGCAAAACTAAGAATCTGTCCCATATTAAAGACTGCTTAAAAATAGAAAAAGGCAAGATGCAGTGAAATAAAAAGAGTATAAATTTTACTGCTGTTACTCAGATTTTCTTGAATTACTTGAGACCTCATATTTTCTTCCCACTGGCAGGAGTTTGAAGAGTGACACAATGAAGAATTTCTCCTTCATTCACTGCCAAAATGACTGTTCTCCTCCCCTGTAACAAAAGCAGTGCTTTTGGGTACACGGCATTACTTAAGTAGTGTGCTTAGTTAAAAACTTCCCAGCTGGATCTACTGATCTGCATATCAATGTTAGTTCAAATCTAGAAACTTAGCCCACTTGCATATGCTTCTATTACCATCTCTGAAAAGGTACAAAAGCCAGTATCCAAAGACTTCTGAAATATTTTAAAAACATAGCTAAGACACTGTAGGATATAAAACTTCAAATTAACACTGATTTCTTTTTTTAAACCAAAAGTGCATTTTTTAAACCAGATCCAATTTCAAGTCTGCCATTTCACTTACTTTTTTCCCCTCAAAAAACATTCTTTTCTTTGTAAAACATATCTGCATAAAAATGAGACTCACAAAATAAACTCTACCTGTAGCTTAACATCAGCTAAACTCTGGCATTACAAACAATAAACTCAACATTTTACAGATAACTCCATTCAAGAGCTGTGGTTCCTTGTGGTTTCAAGCACAAATACTGACTACAGCAAACGTAAAAGGACCAAGAAAGTGAGATGTATTTAAACCAGAAGAGTCCTTAAACACGAAGACAAGTTACTAGTATTTTACAAATACGGAAATGAAGCAATGAGTACTTTCCTCCATTTTTTTCTTCATGAGAAAGTTACTTCAATGATTAACTTAAAATTTCAGTTCACTTATCAACTGCCTCATACTCATCTAATGCATCCTGAACTCAAAGACATGCTCGGGGAAGAGAGGGGATTTATTTATTTTAATTTTTGTTATTAATAACTTTAAAGCCTCATTTCCAGAAAACTAAATTAATCTGAACGGTTCCAAAAAGACCACTTGTTTAGGCTCTACCTTAACTTCTTTCCTTGCTGCCTTTTCTGATGCCAGGTTATTTTGTTGACTTCTTGTCACTGTCACAGCACTGAAGCTGAAGAATGTCAACAGAGGCATCCCAGTCTCTCACAGCTATCAACAGGGAAGGGGAACAAGTTTTCCACAATACTCAAGTTGTAAACTCTTCCATCATTCAGACAATGACAGCTGCAGACAAAAAAAGAACTGTACACCCCAACAATCTACACCATCTAAGAGATGGGACTATTTTGTGCATGTCAAAGTCAGGGCAAACACTAAGCACAGCCTTAAGCAAAGCACTGCCTAGAAATGAAGTACGACAGTCTCCAGCAAGAGCCTTGCTTACATTTACAGCTAACCATCTGATACTTCCATCAGCCAAAGATTTAAAAGGGAAAAAAAGAAAAGGCATTTTGGACTATTACTGTACCTTAGGAGGACTCTGACATAAGGTTTCTGGGTTATCATTTCTTCTCTCTCACTTGAGCAGAACAAAAGGAAAAAAATTAATGACATCTATTTCTTAATATTCAAAAATCACATGGATTATGGAAGCAAGGCACCAGCAGAACTTTACAATTCAGTTGTATTTACAGCAGTGCAGGATTCAGACCTTGCACAGTAACTTCACATGTGTACTAAATAAGACTGTACCTCTTAGAGGCACAGAAAAAGCATTTGTTAAGTTCTAGTCAAAGTCTCTTCATCAAAAGGGAAACCATATACCACTGCAGATGATCATTTTTGCTCTAAAGTATTTTTATAGTTTTTCATGTGAGAACTCTAGCCTTAAGAGTTTCACACATCCATCTCATTTGTACGTCAAAAAGCTAGGTATAAGTCAATTAAAATCCATAAAAAATTTAGATTATAAAGTGACAAAAGGCAACTCTATGATTTAAGATCCACATCAAATCTTTGGAATGCAGCTAGTTATATTGTTTTTGTTTTATTAGTGCCCTGGTTCACAAATGTATCAGACCAAGAATTTATCTTCTTCCTTGGTTCATACTCTATGGAACTGGTTTCTACATGCCATCTTCAGACACTCACCCTTTTATTAAACTAAAACTAAAGCAACTGCTGTGAATAGACAGTTATATATTAAGGGATGAATACTGCACTGGCAATATACATCCAAATAATACATTCAAAGTTCTTCTGGGCAGATAGATACCCCTAACAGAAGCTTGGTACTTACACAGCTACTGCAGGAGGGTCCTTGTCTATGTTTGAAGCTCTGAGCAGTTCCTCACTTGCGCTAAATTCTTTTGCGTTGAAGTAAGAACCACAGGATCAAAAATTGAAGGAAAGCATTGTTTTCTTCAGGACCCACACAAAGCAAGCTCAAGAAATCCTCCACAGAAAGTCTATGGTTCTCAACTGCAGCACAGGACTAACAAACTAGAGCAAGTTTTCATTTGAAAAGCACTCATAGCAAAAAACAAAATTCAGAGCAGTTTTAAAACGTCTAACTAAAAACACTCCCCAACTGCTTTTCCAAACACAGTACATTTACCTAAACTCCAACACTAAGGAAGTTCTTTGAGACTAGATCTGAGGAAGAATTTTTTTTACAAGGGTAGTGAAAACACTGGAAGAGGTTGCCCAGAGAGGCAGTGGATGCCCCATTCCTAGAAACATTCAAGGTCAGACTGGATGGGACTCTGAACAACCTGATCCAGTTGAAGATGCCCCTGCTCATTTCAGGGGGTTGGACTAGGTGACTTCTCTAGGATGATCTATGTAGCTCTGAAGTGTTAAAGCTGTGGCCAGTTTCACAAATCCTTATCTTCACATCCAGTAACTGCCAGCAAGATGCCAGTAACACAAGGCTACTTCGTCCCAAGGGAGAAGGAAGAGGATCAGTGTGCTAAAACTGAAATTCATCCCAAGACCATGCAGAAATAACTGGAACAACATAAAATAATTCCACAGGGGACTACAGGCTGTCTTAATTAAGACCTCTCCAAACTTCTATATATAAATTACCTGGCAAACATCTTCATTTTTCAAACAGGCACTACTGGGAATCCAACAGCTTTCCTAATCTATTCCAGTTCCTGTTCTTAAAAGTTGACTCAACTAACTTAATGAATGTTTGCTGCAGTTTAAGCCCACAGATTGTTTCATCTCCAGCAGGTGAGACAACAGCTTAGTCTTTTCTTTCCAGCTATCTTTTGTGTACTGAGAGAACACTATCAAAAGAGATCTCCCTTCAGTCTCCTCTAAAAAAAGAAAAACAAAAGGTCATCCAAAGTGCTTCCAGTGTTCCCTCAAAGCACATTTTCTAGACCTCTGACCATTCTCCTTTGCTACAACTATTCCTCTCCCAGTGCAACACCAAAACTAGGTGCTGTACTTTAGCTCATTAGCATGCCAAGAAGTGAGAAAGTTAACTTCACGTATTTTACGGGACATTGCTGTAAATACATCCAGTAAAAGATTTGCTAGTTCTCCAACATCAGCTGACTTGTGGCCATCATGCAAACATCTAACTACAAATTCTTCTCTGCAGATCTACCCTTCCCTATCACCCCCCACTCTGTTATCTGCACAGCCAAATCTTACTGAAGACTAAGAGACAACATCTGCCCCTCTTACATTTCATCCTACTCGGTGCCACTGCTTTGTCAAGATCACTTTGAAACACATGCTCTTTAGTCATTGGAGCACCTCTGATGGAGTGCAATCTGCAAGTCTAGAAATTTTACTCAGATCAGCTGCAAAAAACCTTATTTCTACACTAAAGAAAACTCTGCAGAACTCCCTTGACCCACCCTTCTAGTCTGAGCACAAGTCCTGACTAACTTCAAAGGAACATATATTTTATAATGGCTGCAGATCCTTCTTAGACAAACAAAAGTCTGATTTTCTGCCAGAATATATGAAATAGCTAACGTTGTGAAAGTGAGCACCGACAATATAAAGATATTTCATTTGTAAGATCAGATATACTGGGTCAGATCAAGGCATTGCCTAATCCACTTTTGTGTTTTCGAGAGCAGAGCAGCCATAAGCAAACACCCAAAAGAATAACATCCAAGCAACTAACAAGAGGCATGCATATAGATATACACCTTAAATTATATCTACACATATGGCCTCCATTTGAAGCACGTTCGGTAACTTTACCTAACAATAAATTACATAGTTCTCCAGCACGGCATCTTGTTGCCCATATCCAACAACAGTTTAAGGGAACAAAGAGCTCTCAGCTGCATAAAGCCAAAAAAATGAAAATGATGCAGTGACAGAATTTCTGGAGGAAAAAAAATCAACAGTATTCCATAAAAATAGATGTTTGAAGTTTTTAGTGGATGATGTATTTTTAAACAAGCACTTTCATGCCACATCATTGACTCCATTTACCAGCACGTTCCATGGCTGATCTCCTTTTAGGAGAAGTTCCATTTATGTGGTCTACGTATTCTTTTCTTCAAAGAACAGCATTGGGATGGGTCACTGTGTAAGAATCTGAAGAGCACAATGTTTTTTAAAAGGGCAGATCTGAACAACTTCTGGAGGTTTTCAGCTATTTATCCTAGTAGCACAGAGGAATATTTTTTTCCTTAATGCTATGCCAAGTTGAAGCAAAAGTGATTCATAACTGCCTACTTTCCTGCATTTTACAGAAGAAAATACACTCTTGAACTTACAGTAGCAGCACTAACTCTCAAGTCAGACTTCCCAGCCTCCATTACGTCACTATTGTTCCACTCCATTTTTCACAACATTTGAAGAGTGACACACTATATAGTCTACCTCAGGACATCCAAAGAGGAACATTTTACAAAGGAGAACATTTCATATATAATTTACAAATCTGGCAGAATGCTAGAATTATTGCATTTGCTCTTTCTATTTTCATTTAAAAATGGGAGAAAGGTAATTTGAGGCCGTTGAATATTTAATGTTTAATGACTGACTTTCTACCTAAGCACAAAAACAAGTAATACATCCGCCAGAGACAATTCCACACACAGAATAATTCCATACATTAGGGCTGAAGAAGTTGTAAGAAATAACAGTGGTCAAATAATGACTACCTAACTTGCTATGTGTTTCCTAAGTATGAGTAGGTTTCATTTTAATACAGACAGAATGAGAAATCAAAGTTAAACAGCACAATAGATGTCCAGAGAAATTCAAGTGATTTCAACAAACATCTCTTCAGGAGTTCAGGAACATCTTATCTTCTCTCTTTAGTCTCAGATGAAAGCTAATTATTCCTCTTCATATGCAGACAAATTCCCTATACCTTTATTAACTACTTTTCCTGACAAAATCCTGGATATTAAGTGAATGTTTAGAAAACTTGTCTTTCTTCTCTACTATGCTCAGAAATAACAGGTCTTTCAAATACATTACAGTCATAAAAAAATTGCACCTACAGTCTCAAAGCAAAACTATAATACTCAAAAGTCCTCAGCGTCAACACCTTGTTCTCTTCATAAATGCCCTGCATCAGTTCCACAATTTAATGGACTACTGATATATTTTCCATACACTTCTTCCTCATAATTTCCAGAAAAATATTTAGCATAGTAGCATACCAGTCAGAGATGCCACCCCAGCAGCCTTGGTTTTGAGTTTTTCTCCCCTTCAAGAATTACTAACTCCCTTCACACAGACTTAAGGCACACCTGCAAAGACCAGTGAGTCTGGCTCACCTCTGCAGGTGAACCCATACACCAGCAAATCCCAGTGCACTATGACTTCTGGACTTCACTGGAAGCAGAGCAGCACACAAGAATGCTGGGAGAGGTGACAGCACCACAGTACAGAAGACACTGGTTACACAGTAAGTGTAAATAGCCACAACAAGCAAGTTAAAGCCTACATCTCACCAGTCTTCCCAGACACTCAAGCAAGAACACCGTGAGCAGCTTTGCATGTAAAGATAAACTTTTGTGCTCATACATTTAGAGCAGTCTGTAAAAGATTTAAGGCAGAAGCTTTAAAGCAAAGCCTTCACACATGGTCTAGGTTTAAATTCCAAATCTCAGAAATCTAGATGATCTCCTCCCCTCCATATTTCTGACAGTGCATATGGGTGTGCCTTGCTACACTCAAATACATGTAAAGAGTACCAGAGTAAAAGGAGTTGCTAGAGGACAATTTATCATGATTTCTCTCAGCTGGAGCCTACTGATTTTGAACTGGTCTGCCAGGAACTCCTTTCTAATTTCAGTTGCTCTTCATTTAAAAGAAAAAAAGGACAAAATTAACAAAAAAAAAACAAAACAAAACAAAACAAACAAAAAAAAACCAAAAAAAAAAAAAAAAAAAAAAAAACAAAAAAAAAAACAACAAAAAACTCCAGAGTGTTCAAATAAACTAAAAACATCTAAAAGGCATACATAGATACCACACCTTCTAAACTAACTCTAGAAGAAATTTATGTTTTATAATTATGCCACCAGGTAAGAATAAAATTTGGCTTTCACCAGATATTTTGAAATGCAGTCAGTGTCACTGTCTCAATGAGCATTTCTGAAGTATCATAATTACTAAAAGTTAGGGACACAGTATAAACATTTCTGCACTACTCTCTTTTAGAGTCAGCCCACTATAATAAAAATTTACAGTCAATCATGAACTGCTCAAATATTACCACTGAAAAAATAATCCAGCCTATTATAAAAAAAATAATCCACAGGCTATTGCATAAATCCATGGCATTGACACCAAACAGAAAATGTTGCTTGCTGCCTCATGAATATCTGTACCTGTCTCCAAAATCCCACAGGCATTTCAAATGTGCCACCTGGGAAAACAGCCATCATTCCTTTGCTGTCACAGATCCCAGCAATGCCCTGTCAGCTTCCATGGACACTGAAACTCAGTAACTCTAGTTGAACAGAAGCTTCAGTCCATTGAAGTTGAGTCTATCATGAACCAGAAGAGATTTGGAGATTTGGTAGCATTCATTACCCTAACAAGATCTTCCATTAAGCCAACTCAGTTTCTAAAAGACATTCCAACTGAATGACATTCAGAGAATTTGCAGGTCCACATTATTACTCAGACATGCAAAGAGTCCATCAAACATACTCAACTGCCATCCCATGTCACTTGCACAATAAGAACCCGTACACAATCCCAAACCAGCTCATGCCCATTGCACTGATCAAGGAAGAGGCCAGCTCAAGTTGAGCTCAACCTAAAAATACCAGTACCCTCCCTTCTGGGAGTTGAAATTAAAGCTCTGCCTGCCCTCTCATTGACCAGCTCTGAAGTTTGGGTCCATAATTTCTGGAATAGTTCACCCCCTTGGCACAAACCTTATGCTTTTGTCTCCAGTACATTCAGTAGCTGATCCACCAGAAGACAAACGCAGACAACAGAAAAATCACCCAGCTTTCCATGGGCCTTTAAAGCATTTCCCCAACACTTAAATCAACTCTGCGACCCGTTGTGGCTAGTACAATGTGTAATACAAAATGAACAATTTCGGCAAACCTATTCCCCCAGTCTCTAAAACTCAAATTTGATTAGTAATGTTTCTCTGTTCTCTGAGGCACACAGAAAAAAATGTCAACTTGCAACTACTGTGCCACGTGACGCTACACATACTCATGGTTCCCAAGGCAGTACACACAATCATGAGTAAGACTGAAAGATTACAAGTGAAATGGTCAACAGATATGATCTTCTCAAGGACAACACTATTTTCCGCTTCTTTAGGTTTCAATTGAGCAATTGTTATATATAAAGAAAAAAACATTCCAGAAGCCTTAAATCTACTCACCTGCAAAGAGAATGCCTTTTCTCTTTGCTTTTATTTTCTAAGCAAGGCACAAAACCTTCTTTCTGATTCTGATACTGAATCCCACAGATATGGGGAAATTAATTTATGGCTATGGGCTTCATTCATGGGGATAAATATCTGCACCAAATGATTCTTATTTACTTGGCCAACAACCAAATATTCTGTTTGTTTAGGTTGATGCATTTGTGTCCCCTTCCTCTCTCCAGGAAACCCACTCATACAGGTCAATTGATTGTGCTACTTTTTTTAAATAGATACTTAAAACAAACTAAGCAGATGAGGTACAAATGGCATTATATGTTCCACGTAACTGTTTACAGCAGGGTGCAATTCAAGAAAACAGATTGGCACTATCAACTGTGACTAAATAGTTTTCCTCTTTCTACACTGCAAGAAAAATCAAATTCTTCCTCGCAGCAACAGTCACAGTTTATCTTTCTGCAAAACATATTCTTGGCCTGTCTGAAAACTAAACAATTGCCCGCATTCCTGGCAAAAGATATTACTTTGAACTACAGGGCTTGTAGCCGACAAGAATTATATTCCTACTAAAAAAGTCAGGAGAGATGATGTGGCTGTAAGACGTTTGCCTTGGTTGGAAAAATTCAGCTGCTACTTCCCTTCTGGTTACAACTTCAGAGCCAACACCCAACTTTTCTCCTTCTAAGTGCTCTGACCCAAAAGACTGCCAATTTTTGCCACTACACAAACACTTATCCTCATGCACAGAGAACAGCACAGTGCAGGGACAATATTTTTAAGCCTCATACATCCTCCACAGCATTACTTATACAGTGGTGGTAATGAGAAACATCTTCCCTTTTCATTTTGATCCTTAGAAGAGATCTACTGGTCATCTACTGTCAGGCACTTGGACTACTAACACGTTTCTTCATATATGCCCAACTGCCTGAAGAGACACATTGAGCAATGTAACTGTAACCAGTACACGTTCCTGTGATATGTCATCTTTAAGAGACACTTTTCAGACACAAAAATACTTTCAACATGGCTACATTGATCATTAGACCCTAAAAAGCAAGAGACACTCAGCCCTATTCGGACCTATTACAAAGCCATAAAGCTGTATTTTTCTCAGCTGTAAGTTCTTACATGCAAGCTGAAGCAAATTTCCTGTGGCAGACACTGAGGCCCACTGCAGGCCCACAGCGTTATTCCTTCAAGTAAACTGACTCCATATTAACCACACAGAAACCTGGCAAATCATCAAGAAATGGAAGATACCTGGCAACCCACTTTCATTCAGTCAACTGAGGAGTCAAGTGCCTGTGCAGGAAGCACTGATACACATTGAAATGCCCCTTCCTCACCTGATGAGGCTAAGCCAGAAAATGCAGGATCCGCTGCCATGGAGAAGCAGCAATGCTCCTGTCAAGGACTGGAGCCATCCTTTCAGAAGGAGCTACTGCTGCATGGCTTTTGTTAAAAAAAAAAAAAAAAAAGCCCTCAGTGCTTGACATTGACAACCTATCTTACCATTTTCCTTTCTTCCATTATAAGACAGACTAGGTGAGAACACAAACTGCCTTAAATGCTTAGATCTACTTCCCGTCTGCAAGAGATAAAAGTACAGAGTGAACTGCTTTGCTTTATTTCCTTTTCCGAACAACAGACAAGTCATCTGTGGCAAGAGCACCTAATGAAAAGATTCTTTGATAGCACTGATCACACAAGAAAAATCACTGTCCACTTCTTTTAGAGGCACAGCAGTATGACTTCTGGGCATCCATGCTTTTGACAGTTCTCAGAGATATATAGCAGTGCTTTCAGTACGGTCTCCAACACGTATTTCTCTTGAAAATACCATCATCTCACCTCTTCTACTGCCCTGACAAAACATCACACAGCAGCACTGTTAGACAATATAGGACTGAGTCAAACTTACTGTTCTCATGGACTATACCCAAATAACTGACCCTCTCTCTACGGAATGGTAAGCTAGCACCTACAGGGGCAGGAGGGATTCTGAAGATTGGGTGAAAGTAAATAGTTGTTATCCAAATCCAGTTTGTAAAGCTTCAGGTAGAGATTAATTTTAGGCTTCTGTCTGATGAGATACAGCAGCACTGACCAGGAACAGTTGTCTGAGCATGACTATGATGCTGAAGCCATTTCTCACAGACCCATATTTTACTACCTCGTCTCACACCTTTCTCACCTCAAGACCAGACTGCTACAATGCACTCCAACGGTTACACTTTAAATCAATTCAAAGATATAAAGTGGGATTATGTCTCCAAACCTACACCTCTCCCAGTGGTAGTATACACCACTTTGGCAACAATGCCCATAAGATGAGAAGTGACAAGGGGGTTCCTGGTTTTCCATCTGAAGAGAGGGGGTCTGACCTGTAGAGCACGCTATGGGTTTGAGCCTTTATGGCTGAGGGAGTACTTTTTCTTGTAAAGGCTGTAATTAGCATTTATTTTCAACATACGTAAATAAAAGAGCATCTACTTGTGCAGCTTACTGAAAAAAGTTCAGAAAAGACAAATTTTTGGATTTCACATGGACTTGGGTCAAAGAAAAAAGTGGAGAGCTGTTCTGTGAGGCGTTCAGACTTTCGATAATCTCCTTTCCCCAGCTGCTTGACTTCCAAAGTTTTGTTTGTCTTTCAAGGCTGCACCGGGCTGACGCTCGTTAAATTCAGAAAGCAGCCAAGTAACTGCACCAGCCATATAGCTACTGCAGGAGACAGCCACTTTAGCACTTCCCACACTAGTTATGGGTGACTAAAAGTCCTCAGAATAAAGTTAAATTTTTTTAACAAAATCAAAAGGGAGAGAACTCCAGAAAAATGTTCAAGACTTAAGTCTTCCACAGAAATTTCTGGAAACTCAAAGGTAACACAGACTTTTCAGTTTAAAATGGGACTCAAAGTCATTTAAAATAAAAATATTCCAACAGCTTGAATCAAAAGGCTCCAAGTGTTCTCCAACCACCTTGCACATTATTAGCTCTGCATTCAAATAACTAAGGGGTTTAGCATTAATTCATTCCAGAAAATGCTAGAGCTGGTCACAGCACAAAGCTTTAACTGCAAGCTTTTTGAGATACAGATACCCTATAGGCTTTCAGGATCTTCCTTACATCACCCATCCATCCACTTTGAGGGAGAGTATGGGGTGAGGGAACATCAACAGCCCATATTCCAGAGATCTGTATCATTATGAAGACCTGTAGTGAGTAAACTTGACACCAATACTGAAAAAATCCTTTATGTTCTAACTAAAATACCTCTTAAAGATAGAATACATGAAAATTAAAGAACCCTTTTGGGGCAGTAGAGGGAAATCCTTCAGTCTGTGGGGTGGTCTTCAGCAATATATGTCAAAGAATTGCTACTTTCTTTATGTCCCCTCTACTACTTTGTGATACCTATAAGATCCTATCAAGTTAACAGACAAAGTGATACAAATTCCAGAGCCAGGACTCATACAGGCAAGGAATATACTCCATAAGCCATATGGGTTTCCAAAGATGTATTAACAGGTGAACAAGATGGTTACAATATTGCTAAGAAACACAAAAGGTGAATAATCAAGTGCTAATACAACAGGGGATCACCTACAAGAAACAGTGTAGAGAAGAGGAAATGTGCAGAACAGAGATGGAATGAAAAGAAAAAGGTTTAGGATAATCTCCAGTATGTTTCAAAAGGAAAAAAAAAAAAGAAAAAAACAACATACAAAAATAAGACATGGAGGACACGGCACAATAATTAGTCAAACTATCATTTGATAGGTTCCACTGGCAGGCCTCGCTTTTTTAATTAGTTGTTTTTCTGCTCAACTACCTAATGGCATGAATAAAGAGCAAATAGTTTGGCAGCACTAGAATTAAGTACAGCAGACAGTTGTTCTATTCCTTTTCAGACTGCAAGGCACGACTTTGGGACACTATAGCACGAAACACTTTTCACTCCCGCACACGTGTTCATTAGCTGACCCCATCGGTGCAATTTTTTCCAGTCTAGGCATGAGGAAAGCTGTTCACCCAGCAGCAGTCAGAAAGCTGGACAGGGCTAGGATCAGCAAGGGCCAGACACATACCGCTCAGCAGGCTTCTGGAAGGGAGTGATCTTCCTCTCTCCAGCAAGGAAAGCAGGATGGGCGGCTTTCAGCTTCAGAAACCAATTAGGCAGAAACTGCTATCAAAGCAATAAGAGAGGGCCCTACCCTAACTGGGTTGAGAAACACCGGGTGGTATTATCTCGATCATTTCGCCTGTTTCAACAACCCCACTCATTCCTTCTCCCCGAAGGGGCCCAGGGTGCTCTTTTCCAAGGCTCTTCCCACACACCTACCCGGACACCACACGGCATTAAACTCAGCTGTCACCCAGACACCACAGGCTACCTAAAAAGCAGTCACTTTTATGTACTGGCTTGTGGAATAGCGACTAAGAGAGAACAAACTCACAGATTTTATTCCTTCATGAACCACTTTTAAACAGCTATCATGCTCAAATGCCAGCAGCAGTACCACGAGTGAACAGTACACAGCAATATAGGTTTACCAAGCTATTGTGCTTTCAGGAGATTTTACAGTACAAAAAAACCCCAGTGAATCTAAGAAGAAAAGAAAAACAACAAAGCCCAAGTTTGGCACCACTGTAACATTCTTCCACAGAGTCCAAAATGAATTATTACAAGACTGTCCTTTAGATTTTGCAACAAAGAGTATGTGTTCAACATCAGAACTAGCTAAAGCAAATAAAATTGCCTCCCTCACCCTCCAAGTCAACAAATTCTGCAGAACCAATTACAGAGACATGACAGTCACACATGGAGCAAAAAACTCTCATGGCAAGTGTTAGCCAAGACATTTTTTACTGCAGACCATCAAGATAATTGGCTACAGTTATAATAAGTACTGCTGTCTACAAGGACTTGGTGCTACTTGAAACACTTATTTTCCAGAAGTTCAGGGAAGGAGAAAAATCAATTCTACAGTCATTAAATGAAAATTCTTAAACTGCAAACTTTGAGACTTCTATTTTTATACAGATATTTTTGGTTATGTGTTGCATGACTACCCCTTATATTTCAGGATTATTTTTGTCCCATTTGAGAAACAAGGTACATCTGGAAGTAATGCAAGAGCAACTAGGTGAAAAACAAAAGAAAGCTTCCAGCTCATATCTCTTCTCACACTACATCGAGCAGGTTGATAATATCAGCAAGTGGAGAACTGCAAGTTCAGCTCCCTCCTTTTGAAGGATAGGCTCAACACAAGGAACACACACACTTTTTTTTTTGTTCCTGTAAAGCCTACAAACCAGCAACACTGACCCACACAAAGAACACCCTATTTGAGAACGACTTCAATGTAAAAATCCATACGGTGGATTCTCTATAAATAGAGAAATAAAAATAGTCAGATTTCAGAAGGTGGATGTATGGCTTGAAAGAGATACATGAAGGCCATAGGGTTCCTACTGTTGTGGGGTTGTTAAAACCTTTGTAACACCCCTTCCAGAGCAATGAGAGCAATACACATGAGAAGTCATCTTTCCCAACAGTCAAAGGACAAGCAGCTGTTGGTAATCTCCCATCCTTCCCTTTAAGGCTCATGTTTTCTTACCAACTTCTGAGAATGAAGTTTCATAAATCTAATAAATTACAAAGAGATGAAAAATCCTTGCTCACCCTTTCTCCCCGGGGAGCAGGGCCATTGCAGCACGGTTCCAGTACTGCTCCTCCCAGGTAACACAAGGAACAGTGAACCCTCCTCCAGCATTTTATCAATCCCTTTCTCATCCCTTGAATCCATCCTTCCTAGGTAACTGTTGGAGCGCTCAGCCAGGACAAGCAATAGCTGCAGACACACCAGAGCAGGAGTGACTTCATCATTTGATTTCAGTGCTCCTCCCGTCTTACAAATAAAAGCAAAAAGGTTGACATCAAACAAGTCAGGTTCTACTCCCTGCAAAAGACCCACACCAAGACAGAGGTTCTAAAGATGTCCAAGATACTCAGAAGATACCAGTCTATCAATTTTAACCTATTTCACGAGGACTCTTCTGTCCCAGATTTAACTCAAAGGGGCTCAGAACACAACTGAGTATCTGTAGATATACAGATATATATAAACAAAAACAAAAGAGCAAACTAAACTCTCTGCTCACCACACAAGCACTCAATATCTGTCAACAGATAGCTTGCTACATCATGTTACCAAGACGCTACCAAGACTCCTGTTAACCAGTAAAGGACCATCTTTTTTGACACCTTGGAATTTTTCTCACTTAAAAAGAAAAAAAAAAAAAAAAAAAAAAAAGAAAAAAGTTAACTTCCCAGGCTGTCTTACATGGATGGATTAACTGAAAATAGAAACTGCATTTCCCACAGAGTCCTTGAGTGTGGTTCTGTTGCTTTGTTCTGACATTTTTTTCCAGACAGCAGAAGGACCAGGAGCACATGACTAGAGCGACTGGGGGGGTTATCACAAGTGCATGCGCTTTATGCTACGGCCTTTGTTTCTCCCTCAGTGTTATACACTTGGGATTGAATCATATTTGCAAACTTGTAAGTCTGCATCAGTTAGCACCCTCTTCACAGGCAAACATCTGTGCAGTCTCTGACCTCAAAATAAACGGGAAAGAAGCATCAACGACCTTTCAAGAATCAAACTGCAGTGCCTGAATAAGACAAATTTAGTTGCTGAGCATGACAGGTTGAGGTCTCGCTTGCCACCTGCAGAAATACTGATCAACAAGACCTGCTTTCCATTCCACAGGCATACAAAGTAAAGCAATAAATTAAAATGGAGTCACCAATGTTTTTTCCCGGTACAAATCAGTAGTCCTTAATAAATGCTAATGCTGGAGCGGATCAAACATATGCTCTCATGCTGCTAATATGGGTTAACTGCACCCATGTTTTCTGAAGTGCTGCTGGCACACTGATCATGCAGATACAAGGTGGACTACAGGCCCCTGAGCCAAAGGCTCTCTTCAAAGCCTCAACCGCAGTGGAAGACATTTCAGTGCAGAAAAACATCAAGATTTCCGATCTGTCAAAAAGCTCACGGTCTCACAGCCCTTTGGCATGAAATGCATAAACTATGTGATAGATGCAGGCATGCTCCCACAGAGCCATGTCAGGTGTGGCTGTACACGAGTATCAAATAGATCAATCGAATGGCAATGCATGTCGAGCATTCCCGGTCCCATAAAGATGTCACCCTGTATTTCCGCAAGAAAAAGGAAAGTATCTCTGAAAACTACACTGTTAATATGAATCCGGAAGAACAATTCAGTTGTTAATGTGAACATATTCAAATCCGGAGTTAAGAAATTCCCTAAGCACATAGCCGATCTTTAGCGGCTCAGAACAGGGCCTTTTTGTATTCACAGTGTACATTTGTTCAGATTTAATACATATTTTCGATTCACATACACCAGCTAACCCCACCAGCTAAAATACGAAGGATGGGCACACATTAATTTCTGACATGCCTGTGCAGAATAAAGCACAGGCCTCATTATTAAAAATATTCCTCTGATCAGAAAATCGGAGAAGGAACGCCGAGCTTGACATGTGAGCCAACAGACTAGTTATTTCAAAATAACCATTTTCTCATCCCTTCTATTGAGTATTTTACCAGAGCCTGGAGGATATTAGAGACACCTTTTGTAAGATCCCCTCCCCCTCCCTTTTTTTTTTTTTTTTTTTTGGGTTGGACTAAAAGGGGGTCCCCCCCCTCCTAAGGGGGGAGGGAAAAACCCTTCCATCCGCCCCCCCCTACAAAACAAAGAGAGCTTTTAAAAAAAAAAAAAAAAAAAAAAAAAAAAAAAGCGCACATAATGAACGTGAATGTCACGGTCATACCTGTGTGCCTGCAATTCGTTTCCTCCTTTCGAGGGAGGAGGAGGTGGTGGTGGGGAATAAAAAGGAAATATAGGCTACGGAGCGCTCAATCCGTTTCACAAAGGGGGTAAAAAAATGGCCTTTTAACGAGCCAGAGGCCGCTGGCAGCGACCAGGAGCTAAGGACGAGGACAAACCCACCGGGATTTTCCGTCCAGCAGGCCCCGCACGGAGCGGCGGCGTGCGCCTATTCAAGGTTAATGGGGGGGGAAGGGGAGAGAAAGGAGCCGCCGGGGCTGGGGCCGGGCTCCCTTCGCCGCTCCCCGCCCGGGCGAAGGGCGGGGGGAGCCCCCGCGGCCCTCACCGCCCGATCCGAGGGGGGCACGATACTCACGGCTGACTTTCATGCTGCCGAAGGCCGAGGGCTGCTGCACCGGCTTGCAGCTCTCCGCGAAGGAGGTGGTCCTGGGCCGCCCGGACATGGTCTCCCCCGCTCTGCCCCGACGGCGATCACCTCTCTCCTCTTCCTGCCTTCGCCCTCCGCCTCGCCCCGGCGGGCCCGCCTGCCGCTCCCTCGGTCGCTCAGCTGCAGGAGACGGGCGGGACGCGCCACATGAAACGCCGGGACCCCCCCCTTCCCCCCCCGGGGAAGCCCCCTCCCCTCTCGGTCTCTGTCGCCCGGCGGCGGCGGCTGCTGCTTCTTCTCCTGCCTCCTCCTGCTCCTCCTCGCGCCGCCCGCTCCTCACACGACCATCCTTCCCGGCCGCGCCGGTGGGTCCGAGAGCCGCCTCCCCCCGGCGCCGCTCCCGAGCGAGGTGGGTTCACTGGGCCTCGCTGCCCCCACCCCGGGCGCCAGTCACATGGGGCGGAGGCTCGCGGCCCGGCTCCTCCGATCCCGCCGCCGCGCTTCTCTCCTTTTATTTTATCTCTTTCCTTTTTTTTCCCTTTCTTCTTTTTCTTCCTCCTCTTCCCTCCCCCGTTCCCGCTCCTCTCCTTCCCCCTCGCCTCTGAGGGAGGCGGCAGGCAACGGGACTATTTTTTTCTCCCCCGGCGGAGGGATCTCGAGGGTACCGCCGAGCGGAGGCGATGAGGCTACTGCTCGCAATAGGATCCGGCGGCGGCGGCGGGATCCGCGGCGCGCGGAGGGGGGTGAGGCGGTCCGGGCGGCCTCGCTGCTCGCTGACGCTGCTGCTCAGTGCGGCGCTGTGGTGGCGGTGGCTCCGGTGGCCACGCTGCTCATTGCGCCCGCACGGGCACCTGGCGGCGGCTCAGGCTGGGCACGCTGCACTGCGGGCGGCGACCGGCGGCGGCGACACAAGCCATGACGGCGGCGGAGGCTTCCCTGCTCGTCTTTCAGCCCGGCTTCAGAGCGCTGGCGGCGGCGGCGGTTGCTGCTGCTGCGGCGGCTGCTGCGGCTGCTGCTGCTTCCCGAGGCGCCCAAGGGACGTAGGACTCGCGCGCCCGGCTGAAGCCTCCCGCCGGGCCCCCCTCCCCGTTCCTGCCGATCGGTCCCTTTGTCCCCGCTGCTGCCTCCGCTGCGTGCCGGGCTCCCGCCGCTGCGCTCTGTGCGTGCGCCAAAGCCGCGCAGCCGCCCGTGGCTGCCGCCGCCCCACGCTGCGGAACGGCCGTAAGCGCCGTCTGTGAATACCCGGCCGAGCAGCCCCGGCGCGCCCGCGAGCCCCGGCCCGAGGCCCGCACGGAAACGCCCGAGCCCGCTCGGGACCAATCGTGGGGCCGTTACGGGAGTGCCCGTAACGGGTCGTGACCAATCACGGCGCCGCCGCGGGCGCGGCCGATGCTCCTCGAAGCGGGGCGGACAGCCAATGGGAGCGCGCCGCCGCCGCCCTAGCAGCGCGGCCGGGCGGCCAATGGCAGGGCGGGCTCCCTTCCGGCTATCGCAGGGCCAACCCGAGCGGGGCCGGGGCAGGACAGCCAATGAGCGACCGCGATGGCTCCGTCACACGTCTCTGGGACGGCTCCGAGCCGCAGCCCGGGGCGGAGCGCGGCCGCGGGCTGCCATTGGCTCCCGCGGCGGAGCGCGGCGATTGGCTTGCGGCGATGAGGCCGCCCGCCGCGGGCCAATGGCGGTGCGCGCGGGCGCGGCCGCTCCCGCCGGGGCACGGCCGCTCACCTCTGCGGGGGCCGGGGCAGCGCCGCGCATGCGCGGCCCGCAGCGCGAGCGGACACCGCCCCTCGGGCGCGACCTCGCGGGCAGGCCCGCCGGGAGCGCGCCTGGGGCAGCGCGGAGGGGGGCTCAGAGCGGCGGGAGTTGTGCCTAAAATCCGTCAGGCACCGAGGTGCCGGGGTCCTGCTTCGTCGAGCTGTGAAAGACAATGGCGCTGACGCGCACGGTGCTGTCGCAGAATCACAGAATGGGTTGGACCATCCAGTTCCAGCCCCCGCTCCATGGGCAGGGACACTTTCCACTAGACCACGTCGCTCCAAGCCTCATCCAGCCTGGCCTTGAACACTTCCAGGGACGGGGCATCCACACCTTCTTTGGGCAACCTGTTCTATTGCCTCACCACCCTCACAGTAAACTTCTTCCTAAGATCTAAACTAAACTTACTCGCTTGCAGTTTGAAGCCATTCCCCCTTGTCCTGTTGCTACACGCCCCTGTAGCAACAGGGGCTCTCCGTGTTTCCTGCGGGATCTCGAGTCACCCTTAGGCCTGTGGTGTGTCTGGGGGGGAACAGCCATGGACTTGGCACATGAATAGATGGCAATCCCTGGATTCTGCAAAAGCTGTGCCGAACGGGGGAAAGGAGATCGAGGCTCTCTTAGAAAGTTCTCCCAATTCAGCTGTTAACAGCGAAACCTCCTGTCAGCAAACACAGTTTGTATTGGAGCCACTAAACACCCTCATGACCAGGTCTTGCCGCCACCGTGGGTAGACTGAGCTTGGCCCTGGCCAGAGTTCCAGGCATGCCAAGTTCCAGGTTCTGGAAGACCTTGTACTTCTTCAGGGCTTCTCTGAAGTATCCCCGGGGGCACTAGTTCTCAGCCCTGGCAAAGCAGGCGCTGGAGAACTGCTGCATGCTGTGACCTCAGTAAAATTACTCAGCAGACCTCAGCAAAAATTGAGCACCACTTGCTTATGCCATTAAAAGAAAAAGTGCTCTTGCCAGAACAGTTTATACCACAAACAAAATAACTTGGGCTAGCAGAAGCATATTTTGCCAGTGTTGGAGACTAACTAAGAGCTGCTGTTTTCTCTTTTCAAGGCATCAAAATATTGCAAGATGTCCTTTTTTTCTAGCCCCCTTCTGAACACCATTGCTATGTGAGCAAACAAAGACCTGGCCAAAGGCAGCTAAAATTTATCCTTTATAAGAGCTGTTTTCCAAAGCAGAAAAAAAATCCCATCTCTCAAAATGGTCCTGTTCAGCATTTTACTTGCCCCAGGCTGCTTGGTTTTCTGGAAGCCTTTTTTCCTGCCTCCTAAATGACGAATGGTTTTACCTACTACAAAGACCATGAGATCATTTAAGGTTTGATTCTTCATGACCTACCTGTGCAGCTGGGAACCTGGCAGGTGAGAGTGGTGTTCCCTAACAAGGGCTAAAAGAGACGGTCTGAAGTCACTACATCAAAGTGGTACTGCAGCCACCCCAAGCCACCCTACTGTACTCATCATTCCAGCCCCCCCTCTGAGACACCGCTGTGTCAAACATTGCTGAGACACACTTTCAATAAACTACCAACAGTGAAAATTACATTTTCTCTCTTATTTGGTAGAGCTGTTCTTAAAAATTAGGGCTACAGATTGGGTTAGTTCCCTGAAGAGCATTCTTACATAAAAAAGACAAATATGCAACCAGGCAGTGGCCAGCTCTCTTCTACCTGAAATGCACCACCAGGCATTCCAGTCATGAGCTTGAAATTATTTTTTCTGGCCTTGAGCATCAAAACACTAACACAAGTCACATTTTCTTACTTTCTGACAAAGTTCTTTCAAACAACTACGTAAACAGCAGAACTGACTTAGAAGAGACAGCCGAGCTTTGTTTCTTAAAACAGTTGGCACTGAAAAACAGCAGGTGGGGAAGGGTGAGCTCTTTGCTTTTTAGCATTTGTTGTTACTCATAACAGTGGTAAATAAGAATCAGACCAATGCATAATTGATACTGATAGTGTCCATTTGAAAAATGTCCCTTAAAGCTTTGAAACGAGTCTACAACCTAATAATAAAAATGGGAAATCAACTTCACTCACTTACAGAGAACAAGGTTACTTCAGGAAAACAACTTTGTGCTCATCCTCCTGTCTAGTATAGCCCTTCCCTAAGATCATCCACTTTCCTCTTCAGTACCAAACCAATCAAAACCACAACTTGGTTACTGCTAATGACACTTTTCTGAATACCAAATCTATCCATCCATTTGGGGAATGCATATTACAAAAATCACAGCTGCAATATGTCGTATTAGGCAATCTTGGCCATATTTCCAAGTAATAATTAACCAGCCAAGTCTCCAAAGCCTGTCCATTCAAGTCATAGCATCTTCTCATCCACCAGGAAACCACACAAGTGTGCTTTAAAGGAGGATTATTATGTATTTGAAGGGATGAGAAACTATAAAGCATCTCCAATTTCTGTTAGTCTTTTCATAGATTGTTTCCTTAGCTAAGACTACTTGCAGAAAAACCCTAAACACACAATAAGGGTATCTGTTAAGCTTTCATCCTCAATTTCAAAAATGGACTGACTGACAATTAAAATCATTTTTGAGAGTCATGAATGAGCTGGTTGCTTTTTTAGACTGAAAGATTCTCTTTTGACAACATTGAAAAGTCCATATTTATTTTGTCCCCTTGGCTGATGAAATGACCTCTGTTTAGAATCTGCAAATATAAATAGAATTGACATTTTGATGATCAGTTTTCACAAGCTGTTAAAACCCAGCATCTCAGGCATTAATATTGTTCCAAATCTGGATGCATGGGGCACTTTTACAGCTGCCCTGTTTCTGTAACATCCAAGTTCCCAGGGAGGCTGCCTGAAAATGTGAAGTGTCTGATAGAAATTACTGAAGTGTTGTCTCTCTGTAATGCCATAAGGTGGCAGTGAATTGGAAAACTGGTACAATTTCTGGGTAGAACAAAGCTTTAAGGAGCTCAGTAGAAGAAGAGGGGAGGCTTTTTGTTTGTTTGTTTGGGCATTTTCATTTGTCTATTTACATTTCATAGACCCCCATAAACTTCAATCTGAATAGGTCTGCTCCAACATGAACCAATAGACATGTTCCTCCACAGGGAACTCCTGCTTTTTCTTTCTCCATTGCTTCCTTTTTGGATGATCAGTAGGAATATTTTCTGTTTGATTACCTTGCAGCTCTTGCTGGGTCATTCCACCAAAAGTCATGGCGACAGGGCTACCTCCTCTAGCCTGATAAGGATGCAATCATTCAAGGCTGTTTTGAATTTTACTGCACTAGTGAATCAAAACTATATTAATGAATCTACCAGTCTTGTATCTAATTCCTTAATATTGCCAGGGCAATTACCCACACAGCAATTTAGTGAGATATTGTAATGGCTTGTCCCTTGTTTGAGTGGCATGGGCAAACTCAATATTAATGGTTGAACTTTAACTTTGCTTTTTTTTTCCAGTGGAAAATCAGAGATTGTAACAGTAACAAATTTACTGAGTGCCCAGGCGTTAATGATTAAACAATAAATCCTGAAAAGTGGTTTTGATTTTTGTCCCAGAACAAAACCCAAAGGAATCTATGTTTAGAACGTACCAGTTGTATCCATGTTTCTGAGCAGGACAGAAGTTTTTAATCCAGAGAACCCAGTATTTTGCAATCATTTCCTGTCACAAAATATGTCATCACCAACAATTGCTTCAGAGGACAGCTGATGTTTTGCTGATCTGGATGTGCGTAGGTGCACCTAGGCCTTGCACGACTCCAGGTAAGTTTGCCAAAACTGATAAAGCCAAGTGGTCTCAACAGGTTAATGTAGCAGAAGTTACAGACAACTTCCGTATTCCAAATTTGCTGAGGAGTTGAATGAGCAGAGACACCAAATACAGGTTCATGGCAATATTGCGACACTTGAAAAACGTCAGTGACTCCGTAAGCAGGAAAATGCATCCTTCTGTGGAATTAAGTCCTCCTTGCTGTTGTTCCGCACAGGTTTAAGGTTGGTTCTATCCACTGGCTCTTGACAGAGGCATCAGGTTTCCCATTGTGCCAGGAGAACATCTTGTTCAGTTTGATGGTTTCCCTTGCCCCAGCATTTTTCTGACCACACCCTCTTCATAAATAACCCTGGAAAACCATGTTGTCCAGAGCCTGAGAAGCTCTGTCAATCTAATGAGCTTTTGACAAGACTTTTTCTTTCTGGAAAGCAAAATTTATGCCCACTTCCTTAGACATCTGAAAGGGTTCAAATTAGAGAAATTATTGGACTCTTCTGCGTGTATCATCTTGCTCACGTTAGATTCAGTCAAGCAGCCCAAGACTGACATCCATTTGCTCTCTCTGTACTACAGTATTGGTGGAAGGGCCCATGAGTGTCCCATGCTTACTATTACCTTGCCTCCCCAGTCAACTTCCAAACTGGCTGTTGAGGAGACTTTCAAAGAAAAGAGAGTGAAAGCCAACCTAACTCTTGAGGCCTTCAGTTCTTTCAAGAAAATCATGTAGGGCTAGGAAGCCTTAAGTGGAGCCCTGGGACTAGGACTACTCTTTAGCTGGATCTTGGTAGATGTATGGGAGACGCATGCCAGGGGAGGAGACCCAGGCTGGGTTTCCAAGTTGTCACAGTGACCTAGAAGTTGTACAGGGAGCCAGGCAAAACAGCTAACAAAGGAGATTTTTCTCCGCTTCCTCCTTCAGATAGCTGGGGGATGTTGCAGCAGGGTGATGAGGTTTATTGTGCCTTCTCACAAATGCAGGAAGAGGATTCACTAGTTCCTATTGAAATAGGTTTTGGAAAGAAAGCAATGCACATCGTGCAAGGTGCCAACAGAAGGAGAAAAGGCTGTTGGAAATAGACATTTACATCACCAAAGAAGCAAAGAACGCAGCAGTACGCCTGGTAAAGCCTGGCCGAGATGCTGTCCTCGCTGGAAGGCCTCCTTGCAGATGGAAATTACCATCCTTAACTGCAATGAAATGCTCTTGCTGCTGCAGCTGTTTTTACCCTGGCTGAAAATAATTCCATGGGTACAGGTCTCCCCAGGACAGCCAACTCTGTGAGGGAGGAAAAGGACGATAGTGGTTGGTGGGTTAGAGCAGGTCTTGATATCCACAAGGCAAACCATGGGGAGTATGGTATGTCTGCAGAGAGGGATGCAATACAAAGGCAGAGCAAAATGGCTGAATAGAGCTATGAAACCTTGGTTGTTCTAC
The DNA here is from genome assembly GCF_003945725.1 of Corapipo altera. Taxonomy (NCBI): domain Eukaryota; kingdom Metazoa; phylum Chordata; class Aves; order Passeriformes; family Pipridae; genus Corapipo; species Corapipo altera. The sequence goes on from NW_020884910.1 coordinate 5,185,111, forward strand.
ATACATCAGCTACAGCAGTGAGCTTGCACTGTTGTTGTATGTCCTGCCTATGAACTGGGGATCTTTAGTTTGCAGCCTGGAATTAAAGGCGGCGATTCTCCTCAGACAACCTGGGAGAAAATGCAAAGCTAATTATGAAGTGGCCAAAAATGTAACAGTATTTTCATTTTGTTCATTGAGTTTTTGCCAAGCACTCTAATTGATTTAATGATCCCTGTCCCTGGCTGCTCACTAATCACCATCACACACTACTTCCTTCATCTTTGGCTAGCAAATGGTTACTAATTGTTGCTGCATCTTGCATTGTACATCTGGTGTTGACAGCTGTCCTTGCCCTGAGATGGAGACACAGCTGTTTTTAAAAGGAGAGCTCTCTCCCAGATCTCTAAAACATCTGGGAAAATATGGCATTGAAACTGAATTATCCAATATAAAAAATTAGCAAATATGTGGACAGGCTAGAGGGTTTGCCAACACAAAGCTTAAAGGTAGGCACAGAAAACAACAGGAAAGACTCACCACTGTGTCTTTAAACATGAGTCCTGAGTGTTCCCATAAAGCATGCCTATTTCCCCTAATTCCCTGTAGACTGCTTGACATGGCAAAATCTTTTACACTCTGTATAAGAGAGCACACCTCCTAATTTGATCAGACTAACAACCCATGTTGCTTTTTCTTCAGCTTATTAGACATAATTCAAAAGCCTTTCTAAAAGGCAATATTCAGGATCAGGCAGCAAGATCTAACTGGCTGGAGACAAGAAACCAGTAGCATGAAAGCACCAAAAAGCCCTAGAAATCAATGGAAACAATTCCATTACTAAAAAAAATAAAACAACAAATCTTTTCCAGAATCTCATTTCCTCCTGAACATTTTGTGACCCGATTGTTGCTCAGAGCAACCTATTTTTTCCCCCCTCCCTGTTTATTTTGTGCATTTAGCAGCACTGAGCGTACAGTCCATTGTTTTGCTAATGGTCAGCAAAGCTTATCTCCTGATCGAGCCCAGCCGCTCACATGCTGTTCTGCAAGACTTGGATGAGCATTCCTCTCAGACCCTGCAGAGGCTACAAGCCAGCAGCCTGAGCAAGGCTGAACTTAACAGGCAACAATGAGTAGGCATGTAAGGACACAGAAAGGAAATGGGTGAGCTTAAACCAGGTTAGCGTGATTGGAGCAGCAGTCACTCCAAATGACCCCTAAGAAAAGAGCCTGAAAGCAAAAAAGGCCTGGTAGGATTAACAATGCCTTTTTATAAAGGAGTCATTTCAGGACATCTGACTTAAGGGAAGTGCCACATTTATGTATTTTTAATTGGACTGGATTTAAGCCATATCAAGCTGATGATGTCATTCTGAGTTCAAAAGGACATTCTCTTTGCCTCATAGCATGGGAGCAAGGGGACAATGCAATTAGCGGGAAAGGCGGCACTTTCAAAAGCAGTAGAAGGAAGTATTTTTGAATTAAGTAGTTATTGTATATCCCATGTATTTAAAGTAGAATTGTCTTCTAGTCACTGGAAGGTGACTTCTCCGGGAGATGATTCTAGTTCTCAAGTGGGGTTGCCCTTAAACTTCCCCTAAAGGAGTCTGTCTCTTCTCCACACCTGTGGGGGGACCCTAGAAAGACCTGCCTAGTAAGTGGGCCCTGGGGTAAGAAGCCTCCCACTAGGTGACAGGAAGACAGTTATATTTCTAACTGGACTCTGAAAGCCACTGATGCAGGATATCACCTACAGGCAAGAACCTGGATAATACTGGCGCCTGAAATAGGTAGTTCTGAACCCCATTTTTGGTAAAGGGTATGAAACATGCTATTTGAATTCAAATCACTATTTAAGTATGGACATATGGGAACATTTATAAAATGTTCTGAAACATCTTACCCTGATCACAATCAGGAGAAAGATATTGAACTAGAAACCAAGGGTTTAGCTGTTTGACAATCAAGGATCATCTCCTCAAAGTTCAAGAGTGGTTCATCCTGACAAGAAGAAAATCAAGCAAAAGTGGTAGAAGGCGTGCATGGATGAGCATGGACATCTTGAATAAATTCTGACATAAAAAGGAAATGTACAAAAGATGGAAACAGGGGAAGGTGACCCAGAAGGAAGCCTTACTGGTGAGAATGTCCTTCAACAATGCCAGGCCCCTGAGCAAGGGACCCAAAAGTGCTGAGGAAGCTGAATAATTTAATTCCGAAGCCATTCTTTGAAAGATCACAGTGATCAGGAGAGGTTCCTGAAACCTGGAAGAAAGCCAAATATCACTCCTATCTTCAATAAGGACAAGAAGGAGGATCTGGGAAATTACAGCCTGGTCAGCCTCACTTCAATCCCTAAAAAGACAATGGAGCAAAAAATCATGGAAACTATTTCCAAATGCATGAAGAACAAGGAGGGTATCAAGTGTAGTCAGCATGGGTTTATAAAGGGGAAATCCAGCCCAACCAATCTTTCACAGCACAAAAACTGGCTTGGTGAATGAGAGGAGAGCAACGATGTTGTTTGCACTGAGTTTAGTGTGAGGCTTTTGACACTGTCTCCCATAACATCCCCATAGACAACCTGACAAAGTACGGGTTACATAAGTGGACTGTGAGGTGGATCCCAAAATGGCTGAATGGCCGGGCCCAGAGTGTCATGGTCAGTGGCACAAAGTCCAGCTAGAGGCCAGTCACTAGTGGTATATCCTGTTACTAGGTCTTATACTGTTTAACATCTTCATTAATGAGCTGGATGATTCGGCAGAGTACACCTTTGGCAATTTTACAGATTACACAAAGCCGGGAGGAGCTGACACACCAGATGGTGTGCTGCCATCCAGAGCAACCTGGACAGGCTGGGGAATTGGTCAAAGAGGAATAGCATGAAGATGAACAAAGGGAAATGCAAAGTCCTGCACCTGGGGAAGAATAACCCCATGCTGTACAGGCTGGGGCCTCTGCAAAGGACGACCTGAGGGGTTCTGGAGGACATGAAGCTGGCCATGAGCCAGCAGTGTGCCCTTACAGAAAAGACAGACAGCAACATCCCAGGCTGCATCAGGAAAAGCATTGTCAGTAGGTCAAGAGATGTGATCTTTCCCTCTACCCAGCACTGGTAAGGCCACCTTTGCCCTGTTCTGGGCTCCCCAGTGCAAGAAAGAGAGAGACTTACTGGAGTGACTTCAGCAAAAGACCAAAAAGATGATTAAGGGTCTGCAGCATCTCTCATATGAGGGAAGACACAGAAAGCTGGGAATGTTCAGCCTAGAGAACAAAATGCTCGGGGGAATCTCACCAATGTGTATAAATATATGGTGGAAGGGAATGACGAGGAGGGAGATGGGTGCCTGCTGACAGATCAGGATGCAGTAAGCACTATTTAAAACACATGAAACTCTACCTGAATACCAGAAAACACCCTTTTTACTGTGAGGGTAACACCCTTTTTACTGTGGGGGTAGTCAAAGACTGGAGCAGGTTGCCCAGAGAAGTTGTGGAGGACAAGTTCAAGGCCAGGTTGGATGGAGCCTTGAGCAAGATGGTTTAGTGGGATGTGTCCCTGCCTGTGACAGTGGAGTTAGAACTAGATTATCTTTAAGGTTCCTTCCAACCTAAATCATTCTATCATTCTATCTCTGGAAATATACAAAACCCAACTGGACATGGTCCTGGGTAACTGGGTGTAGCTAAACTCCGTGAATAAGAGGATGTTGAACCAGATGATCTCCAGAGGTCCCTTCCATCCTCTGCTATCCTGTGACGATTCTGTCATCCACTACAGTAGTTCCTAGTATCCTGTATGCTCTCAGTTCTTAGATGTTTCACTGATTTTTCCCTGAGGTAATTATAGACATTACTTGTGTAATTAATTGCACCGAATGCATATACCTCAGAGGATGAGGTGGTTATGGAGAAACCTGAACTTAACAAAATAGTTAGAGGAACTGTCCGTAAAAAACATAAAGGATCTGGGAATCATCATTCTGTACACATGCTTTCAGCAAAATAAGCAAGGTCTGGGGAGATGGAAGCTGACAGAGTGCACAGGGCAGGGTCAGATGGGAAGTGGGAGATGAGTGACATGTTACAGCTGAATAAGGTGCAGAGGAACTTCAGTTTTATTTCCCAGTCTATGGGAACCAGTGCCACATGGTCTGGGCAGTTGGGGTGGTGGTGGTAAAATAAAAGCCCTAACAGTATATCAAAACAAAGTACCAAGCACGGACACATAAATCAGAAGCAGTATTTTCAAACTGTGCACCCAGAAAAGGGAGAAAACACAATTAATGACCATCCAGGAGAAGTCTGATTTATATGACCACCCAAGAACTCTGAAGCACAGGCAGCTCTCCAGGGCAGCAGTCCACAAGCTGAACCATGAGCCTGTCCTTTTTCCAGCTGCATTCCCAGTCTCCTCCACAGCATGGTCCCAGTATATTTTATGCACTAAGGCAGGATGCCATTAAGAAAAAAATATGTGATCATGTAATTAACGCCTGTCTCACAAAAAAAGATCAGAGAAACATTTGTCAAGAATCGTCTAGGAATAATTGTTTCTGCCTTGAGAGAAAGAGATGGACTGGAGTCCCCAGATGGCTCCTTGAGGTCCCTTCCAGGCCTCTTTTTCACAAAGTCATACATGCCAAAGTTAAGCCAAATTAAGTTTCCACACATTATTTTGATTTCAGCCTTCTGTAACTTCTGAATGCTTGATTTCAGAGCCATTTTGGCACAGATTACTGTTTTCTGTTTTTGAGGATCCTGGTCAGTTTGTTTTAAAGTCAACTCAGTAGGGATGCCATGATATGCACGTCCACAGGGTTCATTAACAACCTTGTAACAGACTCACCATGAAGACCTCTTCCAGGGATCAGGAGAGGCAATCCAAGTGACTGTCCCCACTCCAAGTAGTGAAAGTTAGGGTGGGATGTAGGAAGGGATGGCTGTGCTCCTAGCTAGCACCAGAGGCTTGTCTTTCAGATCCACATGCTGGCAGTAGGTGAGATGAGAGTCTAAGGACGCCTGGGTTCCCTTCCAAACTCTGGAGAGCAGTATGTGACACCAGGAGCTTTTTGCTTGTTTCCATCCATGTTCCGTCCAACCCTATTTTTTTCCAGCCCCTTGAAAACAAACAGCTTCTTTGCTATCTCCTCTGCTCCCTGCCCCACTGTTGTCAAGTCTCTCCTCTCCCCACCCTTGCCTCCATTAATTGCATCCCACCTTGAGTCATGCCCATACCCTGCCTCTGTCCCCCTGTCAGCCACCTGGCTTGTCCTGCTATCACACATTTTTTTCACTTCTGCTCTTTCCCCTACTCCCTCACATTTTTTGCCCAACAGCTGCTTTCAAACCCTGAATCCTTGATGGCTTAATCCTTCTGTCTATCCTTATCCCTGTTCACTCAGAAAATTATGCTCCCCATCTTCCTGCCTCTGCCCCAGTCACACTGCCTTCCCCTCTTACACCACCTCATCCCCCAGCCATTCCAGCCCCAGTCACAGGTTTTTCAAACAGATTTACCACTTTTCTCCCACAACTGGATTTCACAACCACTTCTTCTGCCATGCTGCTTCACTGCCAGCGTGGTAATGATCACCCTAATGAGGCAAACCCCACTTTGCTCTCAGCTCAGTGCACTCTCTCTCAGTGGTGAGGCAAGGACTGGCAGGTGGGGTGGGCTTGGTCACCACCTATGCACAGCCCAGGTGCAGGGTGCTCCAGCAGACTCAGCTGGGGTGGACTTTCCAGGGATGATTTGGGGATGGTTGTTTTCCACAAAGTGCTAATAAGCTTCCACAGACCTGGTTTGTGATTTGTGGTTTGTGATTTTTCAAAGTCATAAAGCATGATCCAGTTTGGATGGCTTTTGTCAAGACCCATTGAAACTGGATTTCCAGTTTGTATGGTGTGGGGGAGATGAAGTGTCTCAGACAAAAAACTAAGACATGGTTGAAATGGGACAAATGCATTTTTGTTAACCTTCTTCTTGGAAATGTCCTGAATCACTTTCATTTTAACTTTTCAGCACTCTCAGCATGAAAATTTTGGTAAATGCTCAAGCTTTAAGAAAATTATAAGCAAGTGAATCCAAGATATTTTTATAGGAAATGCTGTGCAGCCTTTAAATGCAGGGGATATTGTGCATCCCTGTGCATAGGAATGTTAATTGTTAGATAATGCAATCATAATCTATTTCACTTCCTTTCACCTTTGTTTTTCTCATTCCTATTCTCACCAATTATCAAAATCTGCTAATTGCTGCATACTCTGGGCCTCTAACATTTTACTCTTCATTAGAGACCTTTTTGCTGCAGGATAAACTCCTTGTTATCTGGAACATCCCCTGAATTAATTTATTGCATTGGTTACTGCTGAGTCATAAAAATAGTGGTATTATACTGGGGACTTAAGTCATAGGCAGTGTTAAAGGAGCAATCTGCTTGAGCATCTGAATTAATCTGAGCAACATCCTTCTTAGCAGGGTGTCATGAACTTCTCTTTCACTGATCGCATTGTTTTACAAAGATGATATTCAGGTTTATTAAAGTAATTTCTGTTATTCTGGGCTTGAGCACGCTTGCTGAGTTGCTGAAAAAAGCCACAAGGTTTGTGTTAGAGGTGGAAATCGCTGTGCTCTTTCCCACAGACACAGACATCAGCAGAACAGCTCTTGCTGCCTGAATGGCATGAGCAAATCCATGTCTTATACCTGTTTTGGTCAGACCAGCATTTCTTTTGTGCTCTACAGGTAGGTTATAAACTTGCAAAACCAATGAGACAGTGGAAATTTCCCTGTAATGAAAGCATGTCTCTCAACACTTCCAGGCATGTTGCGGCAGAACAAAGCTGTGACCTGTTCTTTCATCTGCCACCCTAAGGGTAGGAAGATCTTTAGAAGTCAATGTTTCATTTATGACTGTGCATTAGAATAGCCTAAACTGGTCACAGAGGGAAATTATTTTACGATAATCCTGTAAAAGGAGAGACGAAATCTCTGTTGCTCAGCTGTTGGCTGCACAGAGCTTGGCACCGGTCTTGAAACCTGATGAATAATGTTAGAAACTATATTGTTCCTAGATTTCCAGCTGTACCAGAAGGTAGGTGGTCAGCGCAAAACCTACCTTACCTCCTGCTGCTGCTGTAAGATTGATGCTGTCTGGATCAGGGGGAGTATAGCCCAATTCTGCAGTATAAATAGGCCCCTGCTGTGTCCAGCATAGAGGCTTCCTTATAGGACTGTGGCCCCCATGCAGCCCAGGGTCTGAATGCGTGGCAGGGCACTCATTTTTCCCAGTGGAAAGCTGCAAGAGGATTTTTTTTTATTTAAGTGCTTTACCAGAAGTATCTCACATGCTTGTGGGGTTGTTCCTAATGCTGTCATTATCTAGAAAAATCTTTGCTTAGTGGTAGAAATCTCATACTTGCTTCAGCAGATGCTTAGATTGCTGATGGGGAGCAGGGTTCTTGTCTCTCTCTAATCAATTGTCAAATTCCAATTATTCCAAACAGTGGGATGATCCTGAGAAAGTGGGATGTTTTCCCTCTGTGTGAGGGCACACACACCTGCATGAACATGCAGAGAAGTATTCAATTCACTAAAACCAGCTGTTGTGAACAAACCACCCACATACAGCAACTACAGATTATTCAACAGCAGAAACATTGGTCTCCACTGTTGATACCCCAGATTGCTTTCTGAACTCCTTTTCCACCTTCTCCAGCCTTACTCACTTTTTCAAGAGGGCATTTGGGATTCTCACTGATGTCTAAGACCTGCTATCTGAGGAAGTTAACCAGGGCCCATCTGGGAGCATCTGCTCTTGTTTTCCTGTTTTTTGATGGGTCAACTGGTCTCTTAGGCCCTCCTGGTGAAGCACTCAGAGCCAGTTTTGCAAACATACAGTGAAGAAGCCTTGATGCAGCTCAGGGAGGTGGTCTTGTGTTCACTTGAATGACAGGTACCAGTGAGAGACAGAAGAGACCATGGTTTTTCTCTCTGAGATGAGCATAACAGTCATTAGAAGAGACAAGGCTTTTGACTCCCAAGTTTTGTCTTCAAGTAATTTAGACCCTGTGTCATCCTTGGGTACACTTTGTTGTTGTTGGGTTTGTCTGCTTTAAAGGCTTAATTCAGATGCCCTCAAGCAGCTGTGGCCAAAGGCAGTGAGGCCTGGGAGCTTTTTTCCATCAGAAGGTGGTATTTAGCCCAGGGTTTTGTATTGTGGCACAGCAGGTACCTAGTAATGCTGGGCTTCCAGGAACAGGGGAGTCTGCCTCCCCCACTGACTGCAGCAGGCTCCTATCAGGTATTAGGAGAACTAGGAAAAAGACCTCACCATCGGAGAGCTGTGAAGAACAGATTGCAGAAGCAGGAGAGCACTAAATGCGGTTTTGTTACTGGCATGAAAAAGGCTGTAATAGCGAGGAAATTAAAAACTAATCTTGCCAAAGTGTAATTCACCCTCAAATGAAAGATTCACCTGTCAGAGGAAAGGAAGTCTTTATCTACCACCTATATTTGAGGACTGTTCCAAAAAACCCAACTAAAACCCAGCTGCTTTCAAACAAGGGCTTGAATTTGCTGTAATCATGTACAGAGTATCCCACTGTTCATGGATCTGCCTAGCACTGCTGTAAATTCAAGGTGCGATTGCATCAGCTAATATTATTCCTGCCGTTCTCTTTGGTTCGAAATATCACCCGACTCATTTGGGTTAGATACGAGATGTAATTGCCTGGAAACCAGCACACAATTCCAGAAGGGTGCCTTGCTCATTATATTCACCTTGTCCAATAAAACATCCATGCTATTCCTGTGTTGGATCATGTCATCAGGACACTGCAGAGGGTGGGCTTTCATTTTCCCTTCCTGTGAACTCCTTGAGAGGTACCAGGGGCTTTCTACGGAACTCAGGTCATTATGGATTTTCTAAGCCATGGGAAGCTCCGAGAAGTAAAAGCTCTTCAGGGTTTCCACACTCGCCAGGCACAGATGCACCTCTCAGCAATTGCAGGAGGTGTGTTGAAAAGTAACATGGATGGTCAGGCCTTCTTCTGTGAGTATATTAAAATACTGATGGTAAATCTAGCACCCAATGGGTGCTGGGAACCCCAGGGACATTGCAGACTTGCAGAGAAAATTTCAGCTTCCTGATGACCTACAGGAATTTTGCCTGCTTCTGGCCTGCCTTTCTGATGTCCTGACTACCAGTGACTATTTCTTCTCATGTGCTCTCTTTTCCCAGGTGAGCGTGATCCTGTCCCAGCATCTTGCCAAACACTTGCCAGACTCCTCTGCTGCTGGAAGCATGGAGCAGTATATACAGCCATCCTCACATGGCTGCAAAGGCAAACCAGGGCTCTCCCTCCCTGCAGACTGAAAGAGGAGTAGGTATGAGCTGCTAGAGGGAACTAAAAACAGAGAGTCTCTTCTCCAAGTAGACCAGGGATCCTGGGAAGAAAATGCCACATTCTTCATCGGCATGTAAGAGAGTAGGCTGGGAGAACGGGAAGGAAGAACAGCTACTAACTAGAAGACAGCACTGGCATGAGAACAAGTAGACAAAAATAGGCTATGAAAAAATGTGGGCTGCAAATGAGAAACAATCTTTCTGTGAAAGTGAGGTTCTGGAATAACCTGCCAAGAAAATTCCCAATGACTCTTAAGATGGACTGTGATAAATTAACAAGAGAGACTTTATGACTCAGTGCTTGTCACTGCTGGGAAATATGACGACTAGGAGATCCCCTCTAGCCCCACATTCCTATTGGTATGATAACAGAGGAATCTGTGTAGGGTGCAATAAATGCTGAATCACAGAGTGCTTTATCTAGCTGCCTGGCGGGACAAAGTCCTTCACACCCGTCCTGTCTTCAAGAACCTCCAGGAAAAAAAAAAAAAAACCACAACAAATCAAAGCCCCCCTCCAAAAAAAAAACCAAAAAACCAAAACCAAAACCAACGAAAAACCAAAACCACCAACCTTATGTAAATGATTGTGCTCTGACAGCACAAAGCATACAGCTACCAATGCCTGAGTTAGAAGAAAACCAGCTGAGCTACAGGCTCCTCTACACAGGGGAAGGGTGGTAGTGTGGGTATGAAAGCAAGAAGCCTCACTGTAAACAGAGAGGTACACACTCCAAGGTGAATGTGCTCCAGCAGCTTCAATATACTATTTCAATGTGGGAAAGAAACTCAGTACTTGGAACCATGTGGTGCTATCCCATGCACTTGCTCAGCCAAGTGTGTGCAGGGATCATGTCCACAGGGCATGACCATGTAATGTAGCGGAAAGTTCCCGCAGTTAACATCAACTGCTAAAACATCCACAGTTCTCCCACTATCCCAGGATACACAATTCTTTAGATGGTGTTTTCTTTCCTGTCTCCTAGGAGTTCCCCAAGGATGAGATCACTTTCTGCAGGACAAGGCCAGCAATCAGGATGCAGCTCACACTGATGCCTCACAACTGGATATTTACAGCATTGCCACTCTGGCTTTGAGAGCAGACCTTGGGGTAACAGCAGCAGCTGCAGTTTCGGTAGTACATAACTAGAAGTAGAGGCCAAGCAGAAGACAGCCATGAAAAACTGGGTAAGGTAAGAAATAGGCCCCGTTTCTGGGCTCAGGAGAGTAACACTGCTCAGGAGGAGAGCACTTCTCCACAGCCCTCATGGCTGTTGGACTTGAGGAAGAGTTTTCTGAGGCTTCTTCCAGACCTGTGGAGGTCATACAGATGTGGGTGCTTCCTCACCTTCTCAAAACCTGCAGCACAGGCTACTTGAAGCCATTGGGCCCCTGTCTGCTGCTCCCCACTGCGTCACAGGAACATACCTGCACAGATGTGGCATCACTGTACAGCCACTGTCTCCATGGCTTGCACAGTCTGGTTACTCTGGGCCAAGGACACCTGAGAGTTTTCCCTCTTGCAGTACTTTCAAACACACATTATTTCTAATAACTACCCCTGGTATCAAAGCTCAGAGCAAGAGGTTCCCACAGATCCCAGCTTCTAACACCAACACAAGGCAGTGGGGAAACTTCCACACCAACAGTCAGTACTCTTGTCTCAGAGAGCCTGGCTTAACCCCTCTCTGCCATAGCTAACAAAGTGCTTTTTTTTTTTTTTTTTTTTTTTAAACCAGGCAGCTCAATCACAATCAAGACCAATGTTGTTATTTCCTAAACAGCGGCAAGCTGACAGGGGAACAGAGGCAGACTGAGCAATGGCAGGTGGTTGTGGCACAAGAGCCTCAAGGCTTCCTGCCTTCCTGGCTCTTGCCAAGCTCCAGCAAGCAGGCACACAGAGACATCTCATACCAGCTGTGACTTGTCCCTTCCTAAACAGCCAAGAGCAAGGAAAGGACCCAAAACTTAAAACAGGATTTGAGGTGTGGCCTCATCAGTGCCAAACACAGGAAGATGATCGCTGCCCTAGTCCTGCTGGCCCGCACTATTTGTGATAGTGGACACTCTTGGCATCCACATGCCATGCAGTTTTCAGGTGGTGGCTGCAAGACACCACACAGAAAAGCAATTGCCTCAAATTCCAGTGATGAGTTTCCAAATAACCCATAGGTTCAAAGTTCTGCAGAGAGTTTTTTCTGCATTCATTTGTGGATTTTAAGTTAATTTTTATATCAGCCGCTTCCAGGTGGGGTCATGGTTGATCATCTCCTTTGACCTTGCTGCAGTATTTCCCAGCCCCAGAGCAAAGTGCTGTTCTAAATATGCTTGGGCGGTGGGGAAAAGTGGTTTTGCCCCACAGTTAATAGGGTCCCCGGAGCATCCCTGTCCCACCCATTGTCCCAGCGTGGGGATGCCGTGGGATGCACCGCGTGGGGCACTTGGTGTATGCCGGCGTACCCGGTGTGGCACCAGCAGCACCTACTGCGAGCGCTGCAGAACTGCAGGCGGATGGGAGGCGACGGGGACAGAGCTCCCGAGTCCCAGTGCAGGGAGCCCCCGGGTTCCCGGGTTTGCCCCGGCCAATGCATTTCACAGCGACGCCAGAGCCGTAAGTGCTCAGACAGCCGTAAAAGAAACCGAAAAAAAATGGTTTCTATTAGCAAAGAGTGACCAAAAAAAAAAGGATTACCTTCTGTCTAGAGTGTTTACATTTTTAGAAGCAAAGAGGGGCTATGGGAATATTGTTTCTCATAAGACTATTGGATTTGGTGATGTGTCCTTGATGCAAGCTTGGAAAACCGCAGAGATAACAGGGGGGAAAAAAGGTGACACTGGTGAAGGGACACAGAGGTGAGGGATTTCACCATTGTAATGGCTAATAGAGAGGGCAGTGCTAACATGCTTTGTTCAGAACTGGGATAGCGATTTCTCTGAAACCTGCCCTTTTAACAAAGTCTTTCTCCAGAGGGTTTTTATTGCACTGAGTGTCAGGTCTCAGCGTCCTAAACTCCTGTGGAGGCAACGATTTGCTGAAATGCTGTCACAAATATCCCCCAAAAGGCATGCACACTGGATTTACTGTTCTTGGTATTTCTATGATAAAAATTAAACAGAGCATATTAATTTAAACAAACCTTATTCCAACTACATCATCCATACAAAGACATACAGAAGGACACAAGCCCCAGAAAACAAGGTAAAAAAAGAAAAACCTTTCCACATCTTCCTTTACAACTGTTAGCTTACCTTTCTCTTCAGCTCTGACCTGAGTCTCACCTATGACCATGCACCTGAACGATACAAAATGTAAAGACACCTCCTGGGACATCACCTTTGGACTCAATTTTCTCACTCACGTGCTACAAAAACCGCACCAAAATCCAAAAGGTTCCTGTACAAACCCCACCCCAAGGTCTTTGCTTTGCCCAAGAGCAACACGCCCCAGGTGAGTGGCAGCCTGCAACTGCTTCTGCACCTGGCTGGGTGTGATGCCAGTGGGAGGCTCTCTATCAGCAGCCTCGGGGGAAGGAAGGAGTCCTCTCTCTGTACCTATGCTGTGTGCAAGAAGCCATGTGTGTTCATGCTGCTCCCTGCCAGTGCAAATCACCCAGTTCTCACAGGGAAAGCCCTCTGAGGTGATGAAGTGTGGGCTCTCACAGGCCACCCAGCCCCAGTCTTTCCACTGCCAGCACCAGGAACGACAGAAGTGCCAAGTGTCTCTGCCCAGAGCAGCCAGGACAAAAGCACAGCCACCTCCCTGAGTGCTTCCAACCCACTCTCAGCCAAACTCAGTCTGCAGTCATGGCTGATCAGGCTGGAGCTGACACTGCAACCCAGAACGAGGCAAGGTTTATTCCTGATCCCCAGATTCCAGAAAAAGGTACATCCCCCAGAATGACGTGCAGCTTCAGCATTGCTGAAAACATGCAGTGTTTCAGGGGTGGGAGGGCACTTGCTCCTGGGGCAGGGGTGCTCCCAGTCACACAAAGGTAGGTTTCAGATCGTCTTTGAAGTTCACCACAGGCTGGGGCCCACTGTGGTGCTCTGCCTGGTGGTCCATGCAGTCACTGGGCTCTGTGTCCGTGTCCGTGCTGCTGCTGTCCAGGGAGCCACGTGGGCTCTGGAAGCAGACCTCGCAGCAGGGCCGGTGGCAGCCATGAAACATCTCCTCAGAGCTGCTGCTGCTGCTGGAGTCAGAGTCTGGGTAGTAGTACAGTGAGCGCAGGGAAGGCTCAGCAGGTCCCCTTGGGGTGCCCTGCCACCGCCACTGCTCCTGCGGGATGCACGATGAAGCACCCTGGGACTCTGGCCATCCTAGCCACCCCTCTGGCTGAAGGCAGACCTCCCTAGGGATGGCTGGAGAGGATGGTGCTGGGGGGTGAAGGAACCCTCTGCCAGCTATCTCCCCTTCCCTTTCCAGGGACATGTGTGCTGACTCCCCATGGATCCAGTTGCCCACTTCCTTCACCCTGTGGTTGGCACGAGGGGATACATGTCCAGGGAAGTGGGTGGAGGCAGGGGGCAAAGGGACTCTCCGATGGTGCCTCGCCAGGTAGGGGCTGAGGGGTGTGTGGATGCCTGGGTAGCCGTCCTGGCCCCCCCAAATTTCTCCCTGGTCGCCTGGGGTGCCCCGGCTGCCAAGTGGGGGTCCTGCAGGTAAGGCCGGGCTGTAGTTTTTGCCATCCAGGCTTAGCTCTTGCAAGATTTCCCACAGCTTCTCACTGTTTACATAGCTGACTTTGGGGGATGACTCCCAGGCTACACCACCTGAGTTGGCCTGGCCTGGCAGCTGCTCCGGAGGCTGCCCCTGCTCTGCAGGTGTCCCACACTCCTGGACGTCTTTCAGGCCACGTTCAGTGCTGCCCCCTGCGTTAAAAAGCAGCACCTTAGAGCAAACAGGCTCATGGGTTGCGTTTTCCTGGAGGGCCTGAGGATTGCTGCAAAGAGGCGGTGTAGGCAGCGAGCAGGGAGGCTGCCACCCATCCCTCTCTGGATCCGGGGGGCAGCGGTCCCCTGGTGCATCCCCATGCCCCCCTGAGCTCCAGGTGCTGGGAGCTGCGGGCAAGGCACGGGGATTGCAGCCGCTCTCCGCAGACATCAGCCTCATCAGCTTCTCCTTGGCGCTGCTCACTTGCTCCTGCAGGCTTTCAATCACGGCGTTTTTCTGTGTCAGACAAATAAGCCTGTCAGGCACGGGGCAGGCAGAGGGTATGAAAACACTGCCAGCTTGGAAACTGGCATTGCTAGAAAACAAATCGCCCCTCTCTGCATGGCAAGAGCCACACTGGCAGCCTGTGTGACCTCATCCTCCCCTGAAGGCCTCCAGATGGGAGTGCGGGAAGGGGGTCACTGGGGCAGGCAGCTCTCCAAGCTGGGGTGCTTCCACTATGCAGTGCAGGTGAGAGAACAGTAGGCTGGGGGCTTTTCTGAAACAGAGCATCTGCCCTCTAAACTAACCAGGTTTGACCAGGCTGTGGCAACCAGGCTCTCCTGCACTTCTCCATACAGATCTTTTTTTTAAACCCTCCAGATTATGCCTAAATTTTGGTGCTTTGGAGTGCAGAGTGATGTGACAAAACAAAGCAGCTCTTCCCGTCAGGAAGAAAGAGGCTGGTGAGGGATCGCCAGTGTGGATGGGGGTGTAAAAAAGGGCTTCCCACCCTGCAAAGCCTTCAGCCCACAAAAAGGAAGGAGAGAAGCTGGTGTGGTTGAGGGGGCCTGGCAGAGCCCTGTACCTCGGTGAGCAGCCGCTTCATGGAGTTCTTCTCCCCTATCAGCTGGTAGAGCTGCTCCTCGCTGTACACCGAGCGGCAGCTCCTGCTTGGGCTGGTGAAATATTTTGCCATGTGGCTCACAGTTTGGCTTTCTTCTTCAAAGGCTTTCCACTGCTTGAGCTAGGGAGTAGAAGAGGATGTTATCTGCAGAGCCCCTGCCAACACAGCGGGAGGCAGGCACAGCTCAAGCGCGAAGGAGACAAAGGGACTTGAGAGGGGGAGACAAAGGCAGGGTGTGACAGGAGAGCAGAGACCAGTGGCAAGAGATGGCTGAGCGAGGGGCTGCAGTGACACTTGGAGCCTCCCACCCATCTGAGCCCTACCCTGTGTCTGGCTCCAGCTTTTAATGCAGGAGGCAGTGCCTGTCTGCACTGAAACCTCTAAGCACGCTGTAAAAGCCCCCTCCCTCTTCTCCCCCCTCCTGACTCTGTGACAGACAAAGACAGTGTCACGCATGCCCCCTTATCCCTGAATCACTGGTGACAGGCTGAAAACCAGTAATGCTTAGTACCTATTTTCTCATCTAGTGTCTACATGGAAGCCTTGTGCAGCCCAGCTCCAGCTGCTTATTGATCTCAGATGAGCAATAGAAAAGCAAGCCCATTAGGAAAAACAAGGTAATGAATTAAAAGATCCAAGTTAAATAAAATGTTCAAGGGCCCCAGGCTCCCACAGAAAAATGGTACAGGCAGAGTGCAAGTACAGTTCATCAGCTCCTCTGCCCTCAGTCTGAGAGACCTGGCACTTGGCAAAGCATCGCCAGCAGGTTTGGTGCTTGTCAGAGGGAGATTGGATCCTTGCTCCCAAAGGCTGCTCATCTAAGGGGTTGGGACTCTGCAGTTACACTGCCTCAACTGAGGTAGGAAGGGACCTCTGGAAATCATCTAGTCCAAACACCCTGCTCAAGCAAGGTCAGATGGAGCAACCTGCCTAGGACTGTGTCCAACCGGGCCTCGATTATCTCCAAGTATGGACGTCTCTAGGCAATGTGCTTCAGTGCTTTACAACTTTCACAGAAAAAAACAACCTTTTTCTTATGTTTAAATAGAATTTCCTGTGTTTTATTTTGTGCCCATTGTCCCCTGTCGTGTCAGTGGACACCACTGAGAAGAGCCTGACTCCCCCTTCCCTACTCCACCCCCCTTTGGTATTTATATACATTGCTGAGATCCCCTGAGCCCTCCCTTGCACAGATGTGTTCTTTCTTCAGCTTCACCTCTTCCTCCCTTTCTCACCTCATGTCCTTGAGCCCAAACATCCCTTCAGACATTCAACTGAGTAAACAACTGTTTCCTCTCCCTGTAACAATGGGAGCATTATTCCCAATAACATGGTGGCCAGGCACACTAGGCTGCTCCTCGAGGACATGGGAAGCAGAAGAGCCTCACCTCACCCCAAAAGGCTTCCTCACTCGTGGCAAAGCTGAGCTTCCTTCTCTAAAAGCACAAAGGAGGACAGCCTCCCCTGGGGATCACCAGCAGCAGAAAAGTCTCTGAGCCTGGCAAGGCCATCTGGATGGCCTGAGCCCAGCTCCATCCCTGCCATGGACAGAAACTTTCTGTGGGAGTGGGCATGTGAGGTATGAGGAGAGGACAAGCGCATGAAGAACAGATCCCACCACCCACATGGGAGGACAAAACCAGCGACTGCCTCGCCTCCACCTGTGCTCTCTGCATGGCTGCCACCTGTGGCACACTGCTGCAGGAAGGTTCTGAGCAGCAGCTCTTCAACACACCTGCACTCCTTGGAAACCTTCCAGGACTTAAAAGGGGCCTACAAGAAAGCTGGAGATGGACTTTTTACAAGGACACATAGGGATAGGACAAGGGAGAATGCCTTTAAACTGAAAGAGGGTAGGTTTAAATTAGATAAAAGGGAGAAATTCTCCACTATGAGAGTGGTGACATACTGGAACAGGTTGCCCAAGGAAGTTGTGGATCTCCCATCCATGGAAGTGTTCAAGGCTAGGCTGGAGGGGGCTTTGAGTAATGTGGTCTAGTGGAAGGTTCCCTGCATATAACAGGGGTGTTGTAGCTACATGATCTTTAAGGTCCCTTCCAGCGCAAACCATTCTGTGATTCTGTGATACTCCAGGAATTTGCTTGGGGAAGCAGAGCCATGGGGGGGCTTGGAAGATGAGCTGTGCAGGTGAGCCCAAACATTTGGGGAAAAAAGCAGGAAAGTAAGTGCTTTGGCCCACAAGGCTGCTGTTGTTAAACTCTGAAAATGTGCCTGTTTCCAGCCAAGTGACAGGACAGAGGTGGAAGATACCTGTGGGACAAAGATGAAGCAGTTGATCGTGGTTGTACACACAAAAATTCCTCCAGAGGTAAAACCAAACAGCAAGTTGTGCCAAGTACGGAAGAAACGATGAACTAAGCAGATAGTGCCAGCAGCCAGGAAAACAAGGTTGACCCCAACGATGAGTGTCAAGGACTGGTTGACTGGTGAGGAGCTGACACTGTCGGTCAGACCGGCCAAGTAGGTCCCGTACAGCAGGAGAATACTCTGGAAGCAGAAAAAAGAGGTTTCCAGAGTGTGGAAAATTACAGCCTGATGGTGTCAACCCCCACTTCAAACCAAGCCTGGTGAGCTCAGATACACTCAGTGCAATCCTAATTAATGCTCTTTGATCTATAATGCAGACCTTGAGTGCGCGCTGGTGATGCCGCAGCAAACGCCTGGCACACTGCTGGGGGCCAGAAGTGGGGCTGGGGAGAAAGGGCAGGAGGGAAGGTGCCAGTCGGCACCAGGAGTCCCAACCAAGCTGTGTGAGATGAAGGTCAGGTCAGCAGGTGATGCCACAGAGCAGGGGATGGCCAAGAGAGATAAGACACAAAACCTGCCCCTTGGGCAGCCTGGAGCAGGAGAAGCAAAGACAGACAGACAGACAGACAAACAGGAGACAGAGGTCCCTGCAGGGATGCAACAGTGGGGTGCCGTCGAGGAGCAATGACATACCTCTAAAGGAGCAGGAAGGATGTTCAGAAGGACATTCAGAAGAAAAAGGCAAGAAGAAATGGAGGTTTAGACTGGAGGAAAGAGGATGTACTTGTTGCCTCTTTAAATAGCAATCCAGGAAACTACCAGGTGCAATTCTTCTCCCTTCCCTTTGCTGTTTCCTGACTTCAGCAGAAGGGAAAGGCACTAGAGAAGTGCTCTGTACACAGAGGAACTGCCCCCCCCCCCCCCGAGCAGATCAGTTGTTTCAGAGCAGGCTGCCTCACCACACTGGCCCTCAAGTGTCCCCTAAATGTATCTTTCCAAGATAGTTTAGTCTTTTTCAAGATTAAACTATCCAGCAGGATGAACCCTTCCTTCTCCAGGGGACACTGGCAGGAAACACCAAGTATCTTTTGCCCACCTCCATAATGCAGGCTATGGTCTGCCTTCAGGATCATTCCGAAATAGTATCTAACAAAATCCCAGCACCTGCAACAGCCCAGAATACAGAGAATATGATTTAAACTATTCCTGTGCTACCTAGTAAGTGTAACTGTGTCTGCCTTAGTTTACTAAGAGTCATTGTTACTTGGGCATCAAGAAGTGCTTTGTGACCTGAGTGCAGATGTTTTTTAGACTCTTCTGGACCCCTCTGTGCTGTGGCTGCTTGATGATCATGATGACCACTGCCAGGGTTAAGGTCTGGAGGGACAAGGGCAAGAGAGGTTCATGTCCACAGTCTTTGGTGAGACTTGCAACTTCAGAGCACCACAAATTCTCAAGGCGGGGTTGTAATAGTGAGACCTGCCTCACTGGGAACTAGGCCGACACCTGACTCTGCCTTGTAGAATGTGAATTGGATCATAACCATGTCCACCATGGGGCACCTCCAAATGGCCCAAAGGCAAGTCAGCTTCTAATCCCTGAGCAAGAAAATAATCAGCACCAAAGTCCCATTTAAATTCATACAGTCTATCTGGGACACAGACAACAACACTGCCATCTAGTAAACTAGGACTTTCAGTAAGCACAGGACTAAGTGGTTTGTTTGTTTATTTTAATCTTGAGCAGGGAATTTTGCTCCTAATTCCAGGCATGTCCTTGGCAAATCATTTCTGTTCATTGCTCTGTTCCAGTAAAACCAGGATAATACACTGAGTGGCTTCCCAAAGGGCTGAGCACATTAATGCTGTGGATGCTAAGAATTGCTATGTATGCACACATTAGTGTAAATCCAAATTAACTCCAGAGAAAGTACTAAGGAAATAGCTCCACAACCCCCAGCAGGCAGAAGGGGACAGGGTCAGATACAACACAACACTAAAAAATATTACTTGGGACAGATAGTGGGGATGTTTTATTTCAGAAAGCATTTTGTAGGAACTGTAGGCGAAGACATTACTTGTCTAAACCATAACAAAAACTGCAGACGAAATCAGAGGTGGAGACACAGCACTGAAAACCCAGAGAATACCTACATTCAATACCAAAGGACTTCTAAGGACAGGCTACACTAATGTCTTTGAAATGAAGTGTAGAGAGGAGGACTTGGCTGTGTTGTAAGGTCCCTTTCTGCTCTTTTTCCTACAATTTTGGGTAGATGGTCAGTGAGTATTACATTACAGTGAATCACAAAGGAACTGCCGGTACTGCACAGAGATGAAGCCATTACTGAAGAAAGGCTGTGATCTCACAAGCTTCATCAACATCAGCTTTCTGAAATGTGTCCAGCTTCTGCCATACCAGAGACACATGAGACCACAGATAATTACAGCAGTAATTACAACTACATAGTTACATCGGTATAACTAACACTTCTGGAATAAGAATGGCCATGTGCAGAGCTCCACCAGTGAAAGTCCACCCCAGTGGTATAATTAAGTCGATAAACATCCTGTAAAGGCAGGGAGCAAACACTTGTCATCAGCACCTCCTTGGTTTGGAGTCAGAGGACTCAGGGACTGAGCCACATGGTGCACCACTGCACTGGACAGCCTTCTGAGGCTTTATAGAAAGAGTGCGCTTTAGAGAACAGCAAGACATGAGTTTTAAGAAGTGAGATAGATGAGGCACAGGGGGTTGCAGGGAGGGAAATAGAGAGACTGTATGTGCACTGTGTACAAAAAAGAGGTAGTGAGGCAGGGAAAAAGTGGTTTACAGGGCTTTTACCCTTTCTAAGATGGGACGGACTGGAAATAGGAGGGCTTTTGAGATGAACAGGAGTAGCTGGAATCTGCAACAGGCCTGTAGCTTGGGAGAGCAGCGAAAAAACAAATGCTGCTAAACAGTTTACGTTGTAAGACAGAGAGTTATAATTCAAGAATCAATCGAGAGGTTACCTACCTTAAACCCTAAAATGAGAACGAGCCAAAGATCAGAATAGAGCGATGCACAGGACTGCACCCGGCTCATGGAGCAGGTCATGCCTTTCTCTGTCACCTAGAAAGCAAGGGAAAGACTGAAGTGAAGGCTGCAGACTGAGAGGCAGACACATCTAAGCTGGTCTTCTCTGCAAATGTCTAAAAGGATAGGCCAAAGCTGGTGCTACCAGGGGCAGAAGGTTAAAGCAAGGAAGATTTTGGCATTCTGCTGCCAACAGGGCTGGTTAAACATTTCTCTAAAGCATAATGCAGGTGCCATGGACCTCTCCCTGTGTCACCCATGTGATCTGCACAGAACTGGAAATTTTGCAGTGGACCCTCACCTCTGTAACAGACTGAACAAAAACCCAACCCAGAGTGACCAGAAGTTTTTCTGACTTGTTTTTCTTTCCATTGTTTTTCAAACAGCATCTCCAAATGCCTGGCCATCCACCAACTTTGTCCACAGAGTTCAGACAGAACATGGCAAAACCCTCCACCACCCCTCCTCATCCCCTTACCCGCAGTGAGACACCGAGGCTTCGGAAGCACTGGACTGGATCGGCAAATACCCACGTCAAGAGCAACACAGCATCTGCCAGCACCAATGCTGCCACCATCGCCAGCAACTGGAGGTCTTTGATAATCTGCAAACACACAAGAAGTAAAAGGTACTCTGGGGAGCAAATGGACACCAATGACCTCCATCCCCTTGGGTCCCTTTCTAGTTGTTTCTTTCAAGCAACATGTCTATCCTACTACTTCCCCCAGAGGGGAATCCAGTGGCTCACCTACATCAGAGTTGGCCACAGAATCTCTGTCTCCAGCTCCCAAACTCTTGGAGACCTAATCAGGCTTGGGGCAAGCATAAACCCTCCCTGATGGTGTGGATAGCAGGTACATGCTGTGACAGAAAACAGTTCCTCCAAGACAAGACTATCATCCCTTATGTCCATATCACCAGCAGAGACAGAAAGGGTGGGGAAAAAAAGCCAGTAGTATTATGATTTTGAAAGTTTAACACAGATCCTGGTGCATCAGGAATGGGACTCCTTGCTGGTACCCAGTTCCCCTGCAAACCGTCTCATCTCACCTTTCATCTGAGACCTACTTTTTCACCACTGGAAAGTGACCACTGAAGGCTCTAAGTTACATGCACTGTTACGTGAACAAATTTCCCATTTCCCTCCCAGCTGCTGATTCCCCTTCTTTAAGTGCTGCAGAGGAGTGCCTAGTGCTCCCTCCCTCCCTTCAAGTGATGAGATGCATCTGGGGATGGCCCTACATGAGATGCTTTTGAGGATACCTGGTTTATTTTCATCCCACAAAAACAAGCAGCCCAGCCCAGGAAACAAATGTAGTTTAATGAAGGTATGGGGCTGACGTAAAACAAGACCAAGACCTTGCTCAGTGATGGGGCTGTGACTCCACAGGGGAACAGGCAGCCTGGCAGGGCACCCGCTCACCTGTGGAGTGGAAAAGCTCTTGCCTCATTGCTCAGGAATAAATGAGGGGCCCATGCACAGCTAGGCATGAAACGACCTGTGATTGTGGCATCCATCACTGTCCTGTGCCAGTTTTTATCTGCTGTTCCACACTGGTTTTTGCTGGTGTTTGCCCTCCTCGGGAAGTTCTCCCCCCTCCCTTCCCTCCTCGGGTGCTGTGTACTCACCACCCGCTTGTCTGGCACCCTTTGGGTGAACACCTTGTAGAGCCGCCAGCTTTTCCCCAGGACAGGGCCAAACACCAGGGAGGTGCCCACGCACAGCAGGCAGAGCCGCACCTGCCAGAGGGTCAGAGCAAGGAGGCTGAAAGAGGGGCTCGCAGGGACACCCCACACCCTCCCACCCAGGGGTGCAAGAAAGATGGGTGGGGATATGTCTATGGTCTTCTGGCTTCTGGAAAGTCATATCAGACATTAGAAAGCTGACCATAGAGTGAAATAAATTAAAAGGCACATACTCCTCTGCAGGCATGTCTGCTGCCTGCCTTTTCCTCCCCATCCCGAGAGACTTTCATCAGAGGACCAGGCAGGGAGAGCCAGGCAGCTTGTGAGCAGCAGGGACATGGTAGGTCCCAGCACCAATAAATCACTTGCTGGCACCTCCGTTAATTATCCTCAGCCCAGCGGCTGAGCAGGACGCAGGGTGTGCATTCTCCCACGTCCCACTCTCCCACATGGATGCATGCCCAGCCCTCGGTCTGGCAGGGCGGCTGCCTCAGGTCAGGACTTGGGGGTGCATCACACAGGTGAGTGTTTTGATGAGGATCTGCTCTGCAGCCAAAAAACTCACCTGCAGCCTCACAGCATCTGTGCTACTTTAGGCAGTGGTGGCTCTGTGGAGGATCCCATCTCCCTTCAGGCTCCTCTCTCCCTATGCACTTCTACAAGCCCAGCAGCCTGCCTGCCTGTGGGACCTCTCTCTCCCCTGGGGACCTGCTTTGAGTCCCTTCCTCAGTGCAGATGTGGTTTGCACAAACAGTGAAGGCCGTTCAGACAGAAAGCATCTGGTTGCGTTTTGTGTATGTGAAAACCACAGCCCGGCCACGTGCAGCCAGCAGCGAGGTGGTGACAGGCTGTGGCTAAGAGAACGCACGTACAAACAGGCATGTACATGTGCATGCATGACGGTACCCATCCCAGCAAACCCCCCACTCACCTGAATAAGCTTTTCCATGGAGTCTCCAGAAGGCAGGCTCTGCTCCTGAACCCCAAAGAGGTAAGCACTCGTGTAAGTCAAGCCACTGCCCAGCAGGGTCACAATGTTGAGATTGGGGCTGGACATCTTCACGATCCTCCAGGAAACAAAGCAAGGAAGGTGGTGACAGTTACTGAGCATCATGACCTGGCAGCACAAGGGCGAGGTCCCCTTACAGGGGCCACGATGGCCATAAGGGATGCTGACACACTGTCCATCCCCCAGCCTCTGATGTTCACAGCTGCTCAAAAAGCTCAGCCATTGCTCCATAGTGCATAACCCATCTTCTCTGCCGTCTTGCTGGAATGCTTCACTGTGCTTAAAGTACTCATTTCACTCTACCCCAACACTTCTGCTGTGGAGGGGCGGAAGTGGAAAACCACACCAGTGCACCACGTGGTGACTGTCCCCAGCTTTGGGTGCAACAGCTACAAGCGCCTTCAAGAACAGGCTCTTCCCACTGCTCCTTCCTCTGAGGAGATATTTTCACATAGCACAGTCTCAACTTCAGGAAGCCGCCTGCAATGTTCAGCTTACAGCCTCCCCTCTGTAATTTCACCCCATCACTCATAATCCTGTAACTGTATTCAGGGAGGGGAGAATCAACCCAGCGATCTCTCATGACCTGTCACCCTTCCCCAGCAAGCCCATCAAGCAAAAGCTGTAGCTCCTGCCATCCCCCTGCATAGCTCTGCCCCTTCAATCTGCTGCCAAGTCATTGCATTTCTCTACCCTTGAGCTCCTTCCTGGCTTGCTGCCTCACAAGGGATTCAACCTGGTCCTTTCCCTCCCTGACTTCCTTGCCATGCCTCAGCCCCTGGGGAAAGATATTCATCAGCTCACCCTCTCAGCTGCATGTTGAAAAAGGTCTCCTTTGCCCTCCCAGGTTCAGTAGGCAGACCAGTATTTATTTACTGCACAGCAAATAAATAACGCACATTCATTACAGTATGCTCTGAGAATATCTTCAGGGGCCTAAATAATTTGGTAATCAATTAAGGTGGCCACACTACTCAGTAAATTAAGTGCTTCAGATTGGGATGCAGGTCATGCAGATGCTGCAATGCAGCAGGCTCACAACACAAACCCTTATGGGGCAGGACCCTCCTGACTGCATAGTGCTTGTCAGAAGCATTAAGTTCCTTAATGCAATTAGAGAATCAGTTCAGGCTGCACACAGATGCACGTCTCTGTGCAAAACAATGGCACATAGAGACCAGGTGAAGCTTGGGAGAGGGATGTGTCTCTGGAGGAAAAAGCAGCTGAGAGACTAAGAGACCAATGAAGTTGAGGAGAAAGTGGCCAGGAAGCAGGCAAGACACTCAGAATTGCTGAGGAAGGGTCAGTGCTGGCTGAGACAGTTTGAGTTACAAGGAATTGTTGAGCCTTATGCTTGGATTTATGCTGTCTTCAGGGGAGCAGGAAATTTTACATCCTCTGTGCAGACTGAACAGCACCAAGGAAAGTCTGCACTTTACAACCAGCTTCTCTCACCAATGAAGATCATGTTCCACACTAATATGGGCAACTACCAAGATCAAAAAGGGGTAGCATATCTTCAAAGTATGAGTGGCCCAACAGCAGGAAGTGCACTGTGGGGGGAGCAT
The DNA here is from genome assembly GCF_003945725.1 of Corapipo altera. Lineage (NCBI taxonomy): Eukaryota > Metazoa > Chordata > Aves > Passeriformes > Pipridae > Corapipo > Corapipo altera. The sequence goes on from NW_020884910.1 coordinate 5,209,890, forward strand.
GATGGGTTTGCCATGGAGCTATGCTGCTCAGAGTGATGCTCCCAAGACTGTGAGCAGAAGAGGAGACCTGTTCCCTTTCTGCTCACTCTTGTTGATGTTTTTATTGAATGGTACCTTTGGGATGAGAGTATGCACTACTGTCTGTGCCACGCCAGAGGGCATCCATAGAATCATAGAATCATTAAGGTTGGAAAAGACCTCCAAGGTGATCAAGACCAACCTTTGACCAAACACTACCATGTGAATTAAGCCATAGCACCAAGTGCCGTGTCCAGTCGTTTCTTGAACACTTCCAGGGATGGTAACTCCACTACTTTGTTGGGCAGAGCATTCCAATGCTTGACAACCTTTCAGTGAAAAAATTCTTCCTGATGTCCAACCTGAATCTCCCCTGATGCAGCTTGAGGCCATTTCATCTTGTCCTGTCTACAGCTCCCTACTTTGGAGAAGAAGGGAGCACTCCAAACAGGACTGTCTCCATCAGTGATCAATACTGGATGTGATGGAGAAAGCTGCAACAACCCTGGCATTGGCCTTGCTTGCCCCATGGTGTTCCTTCAGGTTCATACCTTCCTGACACTTAGCTGGTCATCAGCTCAAAGCCTGGTCCTGAAGGAGCCTCATTCCGCTGCTCCATTCCGCTCCTCATTCCCTCCACAGCAGAAGAGGGAAGCCCTTACCTGTTTTTCCTGAAGCGAATTGTGAAGATGAGAAAGAAGAGCGCTAGCAGGACTCCTCCAGTCAGGAATGTCCACACAACTCCCAGGAGACCAGCAGAGAAGGATGGGAAGCTCTTCGCACTGTGGTCAAAAGATGTCTGCAGGAGGCAAAAGGGGTGAGGAATAAGAGGACATTGCTGGGGCTTCCAGTGAAGGAGGTCCCTACTGTAGCATGATCACACCCATGGGTGCTCCTCCTCAGCCATAAACCACATATCCTCATAAGCAGACACCCCGGCACCTGACCAGGACCCGCAGGCAGGGCTGGTGAGATGTGTGTAGACAGGACACGTACTCTGCCACTTGCTGAGTGCACAGGAGGAGAGGGCAGTCCAGGAGCCCTCTTCTTATGGCCAACTAGCCAAATACGTAATGAAGCCATACAAGTGACTCACAAACCTCAGGCAGCCCTGGCTGTAGGAGAGAAGAACATGGGCAATGGTTCCCCACTGTCCTTCTCTGGAAAGAAACCTCTGCAGAGAGGTCTCATGGTACCCCAGCTCATAGCACTATTCTTTGGAAAGTCAGGTAGGGCATCCTTGGCTTCTGCCCTTACCCCTCCATGCAGCAGACAACTGACCAGCTGGCTGACATGACTGGGAGCCAGCAGCAGAGCTTCCAGTCGGTGCAGAAAACACAGAGAAGGGAGTGTGACAGCGTTTTTCAGAGGCATTACGCAGTGACACACCGAGCTGGGCTCCACCCGTCTCCAGCGGCTGGAAACTAACTGGGTCCCAGGCAGACATCAGCTGAGAACTGGCTTTTGAGGGACACTCCCAGAGCGGGTATGACAGAGGCACCTGTCTCCTGGCACATAAGCAACCTTATGGGTTTAAACCTCCATTTAAAAATATTCTCTGCTATCTTCCTATTAACATAAGATGGACAAAATGATCCTATGTGAAACAAGAAACTATTTCCACTGTGGATCTAAAATGCTCCAGTATTTTTAACAGGGTGTGCATGCGTGGGTTTGTTCACACATACTACGGGTGTGTTACTGACTTTTTTTTTTCTTTAAAAAAAGCATCACTTTTACTAAGGTAAAAGTGGAAGGGAGGAGAATGGGGTGTGAGCTGGGATCACGTGCCTCCTCACTAACTTCTCTGGTGCTGTCCTTTCTCAGACATGCCCGTTGACCTGCATGTAATTTCTGTGGCAGAAGACAACTTTTCCTGACAGTTGCCCCAAATTCCCAATTCTTTCTTCAAGGTCTGAGCTATTTCTGCTTCCAGCCTTGCTAGAAATAAATCTTCAGGGAGAAGTAAGGCAGTTGTTTAGAGCCAATGCCTCATCTCCCTCTTCCCAGCCAGGCTTTATCTCCTCTGGACAAGCAAGAACAAGGCACAACTTGGAGAACTAAAGCCAACACATAATTCTTAAAACAAAAACGTGTCACTGCCACACGAGCACAGCTGATCCATGGGCTCCTGGCAGCTCACATGCTGGTGCCATGCTGGTTGCAGGGCAACTGTGTAAGGCAAACCCCTGGATGGGAGAGACATCCAGCCAAGAGCCAATGCTGCTGCTGCTGTATGCTGGGATACAGCTGCATGCACACCTCAGCCTCGCTTTGCAACAGTGTGGAGGGATTCCTGAGGGGATACTCATATCCCTCTTGCAAACTGCTTCCCACCTCCTCTTCCCTCTCTCTATTCCCTGGGGAGTCTTTTGGCTCTCTGGGAAACCAGATGGTGGAGATGGTCAGCCACCCAGGGATCAGAAACACCCATATGATCTCCACCTTTCATTTCCCAAGGAACACACACCCTCCCACCTGACTGCTGTTTCCCTGGATGTTGATGCTGCTTGAAGTTGATGGAGCGCTTTGTTTGCCGCTGAGAGGAGTAAATCCTGGTCCTAGCAGGGGGAATATTAATTGTACAGCAGCTGCCAGAGCCAGAGGAGCCAAGCAGCTTAGTCTTCTAATTAAAGGCTCATGGTCGTGCAGGACGTGATGGAGAGCCGAGCGGGCCAAGCCTCACTGGCCCATCCAGCAGCCTCACATGGTGCCAACTGCAACTGAGTGCATCCCAGTGTCATTTCCACTGGCTTACTGGTGTGTGTGAGGGTACCATTTATTATAGATAATGACTTTTAATTAAATCATGCCCTATTCATATTTGAAAAGCACTTTGAAGTTGCAGAGGACAGGAAAGGTCAAGGGCAAATGGGGCCATTTCAGGCCAATCCTAAGCAGCTGTCACACTGGCTGACACACAGGGGGTTGCTTGACATGAGTTGGCTGTTGTGGATGCTTCCTCACTATCTGGTAACTGCTAGGTGTCACCTAGACTGGGCTTGTCTTAGAGGCCAACCAGCACGCTGCCTTTGGCTGGACTGGGATTACTTGTCAGCTGCACCCCCCTTTCCATCTCTCCACCCAAATCCACTTCAGCAGAGCAAACCTCATACCCCAGAGCACTTCCCTGCCTCCGTACATACCACTGTTACAGTGCAGAGCTCCTGCAGTGCCCGCTGCTGCTGGCTGTCAAAACTGGAGCTGCCATCGCAGAGCTCAGAGCAGTTGAATCCTGGCTCCATAGCACATCCTCAGCCGTTATCCAGCCGTACCTTAGCCCCTACTGGAAGGACAAGCGTTGGCTTTCTCCAGAGAGAAGAAACTTCCGGCATACACCGTATCTCCTCCTGTCAGCAGGGTGTAGTGAGGGGGTCTGGCAGGCCAGGGCTGAGCTCACCCAAACTGATGTGGTGCACATCCAGGGCCAGGACAGGGAGTGCCCACCTCCCGGTGTCCCTTGGGGTGTCCTCTGCAGCGAAGTGAGTCAGCATGGAACTTGGGTTCCCACGGAGCACGGTGGCATCCCGAGCACTGCTATACCAGCCTGCAAAACAACACATGTTGAGGTCAGAGCAGCCCCCAACTCCTACACTCCAGCTGTGGAGCTGAAACCAGGTGCTGTGCTGGTCCGAGCCCGGGCGTGGCACCCCAAACTCGCTGCAGTTTTCTTCTGCCAATGCATTTTCCCACACCAGTGCAATTTCCAGGGTGCATCTTTGCAGATACCCTCCTTGTGCTGGCAGCAACTGCCAGTTTCCTGGCATGTCCCCTTCTTCCAGCAAGGAACCAGAAGAGTGTAGACAACAACAAACAGTAACAAGTGTCGTCATTGCTTAATAGGATCTACACCCAGGCCTGGGCGAGCAGCAGGGGAAGGCACTTGAACCAAAGCATTTTGGCTGACTCGGCCTGAGTGGCAGCCCAGCTAGCTGAAGAGCTGGCTGTTCATTAAGGAGATTTAGAAGCCTGACACCTCCATGTTCCCCATCCCTCCTGGTGCTCTGGCTGCCAGGTATTGTCCCCACCTGCTCCTGCTCCCTTCGCACCACCTCTGCCTCTGTTCCCCTTTTCATTTCTCTTTCTGGTGTGGATTTTAATAGGCCTCATTACCATTTTAGACATGAGGTCATACTTGTCCTCAAGCATCCTTACTCAATTACCATTGTCACCAGTTTTAATTAGCTTCCAGCGCACGACCATAAGCAAGTCTCCTGTCGTTAGCAGTTGGGGAGGAAGCACAATAGCTCACTTCCTACTTGCTCCTCACAACAGGTGGGAGGAAAAAAATTATCCTTATAATGCTCCTCGGGGCTGCTCCCTGGCCAAGCATGCCATGTGCCTGGCTAGTGCTCCATCCTTCTCTCTTCCTAATCCTGACACTTTGATTCCCTCTCCTCATAAGTCCTTTTTTTGCAAAAACTCCTGTCATCATGTGAGCAAAGAAAGAGTAAACTAAAAAGAAGCACAGTCACCAGGACCTCGTCTGAAACTTGGTGTTCGTCATGGGGGATAATCAGGATTCAAACACCAGAAAAGCTACAGGAGCTTTTCTCAGGTCAAGCATAGACTGATTTTTCAGCTTTAGAGAAGTTACAAGTCCCAGTCGAAACACATCAAGGTCAGCAGGCTACTTGACCCAAATTAGCAGACCCCCCTCTGAAGCAACAATCCCAACTTTCTCACTGGCAGAAGCCTCGATGTACCACAGGTCTGGACACAGTCCTGCCTGTCCCAGAACTGACCCCAGTGTGAGATCAACTTTCTGTGTCCTACAAACACAATATCAAATGAGCCAGACTTATGACTTTACACACATGGTAGAGACATTTTTCAAGAGCGCTGATACAACCCAGCTCCATCAAACCTGCCTCTCTAGCTTGTAGCAAACTGCAGTGGTGTTTCCCCTACAGCAGGATCACTCTGTGGGGGTTTTCATGCCCTCCACGGCTCAGGCTGAGTGATCGGACAAGGGGTATGGCTGCAGGAGATATCCAGCTGCTGCAGTGGATGCCAGGATTGCAACAGTGGTAAAGGGCAGTGGAGAGAAGGAGACAGGCTCCAGCTGAACAGTTCAAAGAGAACAATGGATAGTGTGGAGGGGCCGCGTGCTGTGCCCGGGGATGGCAGCAGGAGAGGGGCACTGAACCTTTGTGAGGAAGACCTGAAGATGAGCACTGCCCAGCCTCCAAAGGGCTCAACTTCTCCCCATGCCCTCAAGTGGGTTTAAAGACAGCCCCTACAATTCCTTGAAACCTTGTGCCATATCAGAGAGGGAACCTACCAGGTGGACCACTACCAAGGCTGGCATGAGGCCAGCAGGCACAGCCCTCCCATGGCTCACAAATGGACATGTTTCCACCAGGAGCATCAATTCAACCCTCATCCACCTAGGAGACCATCCCTCAGTGGAAGGTAAAAGCCCTTTGGAGTCTTCCCAACCCCCATCCCACCATTCTGCAAAAGGCTCCCACACAATGTTGATAACAAGCCGAGGCCAATTAACATTCATTAGTATGCAACAAAGCAAGCACTAGTGTGGTTGTTGCTGGAAGGCAACAGGCATTTCCAGCCCAGCTCCTGCCTCTCCTGAGAGCTGGCAGGAATGCTGCTCCATGGCCATGAGAGGATCCAAGGGGGACGGGTGCAGAGTCACTGACCTTCAGGGTGAGGTTGGACAATGGTTGTGGGGACAGACAACAACACAGGTAAAAACTTACTTCCTTAAAATGTGAGGGTCTCTTTAGGGCAGAGACCTATGGGGTTTGTTTTTTGGGGTTTTTTTTTTAGACCAAAGTGCCAACCAAATCTGATGGATCACTTCCACAGCACAATCAGAGAATGGTTTGGGTTGGGAGGGATCTGACAGCTCTGTGCCCCCTTCTGCCCTCAGTCTCTGTGGCAAGACAGCTGCTGGCTGTTTGGATCATAGTGGCTAGTACCTGATCACAGCTGAGCATCAGCATGTGTGTGGATGTGATCCAACAAGCCTCAAGTTGGTAGGAAACAAGTGACTAGACCACATGAAAAATATCACCACCATCATCTTCTAGAATAAAAAGGAACCCCTGACTGTTAAAACCAGTATTTGGATAAAAGCAATTTGCAGTCATCTTAATGGTTGATCTTCAGGGCTGGAAAACCTGTTTCTTTAGATCCATCAAGACTCAGGATTACTTATCATATAATTGTTAAGGTTGGAAAAGACCTCTAAGATCATCAAGTCCAACAATTAACCCAGCACTGCCAAGCCCACCACTAAACCATGTCCTTAAGCACCACATCTACGAGTTTTTTGAACATTTCCAGGGATGGATATAGAATCACAGAATCATTAAGGTGGGAAAAGGCCTCCAAGATCATTGAGTCCAATATCTACCAATGTTAAGGAACTGCAAATTAACCCATAAACAGCCCTCAAAAAAGATGCAGTTGATGTAATCTAAATGCACATCTTGACTTTCTTAAAGTTTCTTCTTCCTTTCAAAACCTTTGTTTTGAAAAAATAGAGGAAAAAAACCTTAAAGAAGCTGAAAAACTGGTGCAGCGTTTATAGGCCCAGAGCAGACAGAACCACCTTTTCACCCCAACTGGTTCCTTTTGATCTAGTGTTGACAGAGAGACCTTTTCCTAAAGAACAAGGTGACATCACTGCTCAGTGAATCGAAAAGTGAAAAACTGAAGATGTCAAATGGCAGACAACAGAACAAATGCATTCAGAAATGTGCATGAAATGGTTTTCATGAGCTCTGCAATCCTGTCCAGTCATATCAGCCCCGACAGAGAAATGGTACAGGTACAACTCTGCAAGGGAAGAGCAGAGCACATCTGGAGAAGCATATCTGTTGAGGAGAACTTCTTGGGAAGGTGGCTCTCTGGCCAGCTGGAACCCACAACTTTGCTGTGTGCCAAAGGCAGAGAAGAACAACCAAGGGGAGGGAGTGATGTGCAGAGGAGAAAGCCATTCCTGCCACCTCAGGTGGGGAGCAGAAGATCTTGGCTTACCCTTGACGGGTCTGTGCTGCTACTGCCACTACTAGTGGGAGATGGTGATCTCCTGGTGGGGACAAGCCCCGGCTAGACAGGACACAAGGCTACACACTTACAGTGACAAGTCATCCGGATAACTGTTCCAGCGAGATAAACACCACGGGATGGGGTTTTGCAATTCAGAAAACACTGCACTTCTGAGATAGGCTCCTGCTTTTCTCTTCTGCACTTCTTGTCCAACAAGATCCCTTCTTGTTTGACCTGAGAAACCTGCAATATTGCCAACCCCAAGGCGATCAAAAAAGTCACAAGCTAGACTTAGTGCAACACCTCCCGCAACGAAGCTAGTTAAAAATCGGGAGCTAAAGCACACAGCATATCTAAAGATTATTTTTAATTTATATTTAAAATTTCAGCATTTACATTTTCACGCTTTCCCCTGCAAACACAAAAGGAAAAAGAAAGAAAACCAAGAAATCCTGCTTATCATGTCATCCTAAAATGTGGGTCACAAAGCCTCAACCCCCAGGAACACTGGGGAGTTGCAAAGTTGTTACCCTTGCAGCACCCTGCTTTTATCCCTGGGATTTCCAGAGCCACCTCCAGGCCTCTCAGATACCTTCATACCTGGCAGATGGACAGCTAGCTCAGTGCACAGGCACATGATAGGGCACATCACAGGGCCCAAATGGGGTCATCTTCCCACCCAGGCAGTGTCCCTGCCTATGCTGTCACTCCTTGACCCACACCCAGGGTATGGGAGATAACCACCAGGAGCTGCAGGACCTGCTGCATGCAAAGGAGGGAGATGCAGAACAAGGTGCTTCTGCCTCCAGATGCATGAGGAGCTCACTGTGTGACTCTGAAACATGAAAGGTTGTGCTGACTGAAGCTAGCTGTGATTTTGAAGTCTCCTACCATTTTGGATAGCACATCCTAACATCACAAAGGCAATAATTTCTCAACACCAATCTTACCGATCATCCCAACGCTGTATGTCTATCCATTGTAGGTCTTTCAGCTTGGGAGGATTGCACAAGGCTGGCACATTTAGCTCTGCCTCTAGTCTCTTTAACTTTTCAAATGCAGGTTAAATACCCATACGGCTCTTTTCAGTTCTGTGGTTTATGTTTTGGATTTAAAGAAACCTCCATGCAAAAAAAAAACAAAATCATTATTTTTTGAACCACCACACAGTCCTGCAAGGAGCTGACTCACACTTCTCCCTTTAAGGAGCTGATAAGGCTTTTAACTCTCTAACCATAATTGCTATACAATGATAGGCATGTGAGAAACAGCGAATAGACTGGAGATGCTCGAAGGAAGGAAAATTGGGAGAGAATACCAAGAGACATGGGGAGTGTGCCACAGATGATGGGGAGGTAAAACAATCCTTGGAGCTGCTGATGAGCAACTTTGTGCCACCCAAAGAGCAAAGCCCATCCTTGTGTCCAGCTATAACAGCTGCTGAGCAGCACATGGATGAAGTGAGCATAAACCTCTAGGCTGACTCCCCAGAGTGTCTCAGAGCCCAGGGGTTTGGACCCCACTGCCCATCGTGCTGAGCTCATCCCTGCGTGGCCAGGTGGCCCCTGCTCCCCACACAGAGCCCAGTGACTGTGGGAAACAGCCAGAAAGCTCCTTCCAAACGATTTCACACCATTGGTACCCCCCGGTGGAAGCTCACCTTTCTGCAGTCAATGATAGAAGCAGCGGGATGGATCTCTGCTGTAAGACAGCAGCCTCACCACTTGGGGCTAAGGTGGGTGCAGCCACCTCCCCCAGAAGCAGGGCAGGGGATGTGCCCCAAGCACCGCTCTGAGATGATGCAGTGCTGCTCCCATGCCCTTCCCATGCCCAAGTCTCTGCCCCAGGCTGGAGGCTGGGGTGCACAACACCCCAGCAGCTGTGCTGCATGAACAATGCAGCATGAGGACAGAGGTATTTCACCACCTTGGGCAAAATCTTGGCTTTTCATTACTCCATAACAACTTCATCAATCATTTAATTTATTAGTGGGAGACCACACCTGTAGGTGCTGTTCTGTCTCCATGGGACAACCTCCCTGTTCGTCTCCAAGCCCTGGCCAGGAAGGTCCCCGTCCCAAGCACTAGGGATGTGACAAATGACCTGAGAGTGGGGTGGCAGGGGCTGCCTCTCCAGAAACGCAGCCATTTTCATGCTGAACCATACCTTCAACACGAAGAGGCAGGGCTGGCTGCAGGGCCAAACTGCGTGGCCCTCAGAAACACAGCTCCTGCCCGCCACGCTGCCAGGCACAGCCAAAGAGAAGAAATGTTGGAGGTGTGCAAAAATCCCCAAGCATCTGCTTCGCAGTTTGCCATCCCTGCAGCCCTGGTAGTCGCTGCAGGGCAAACAGTAAGGCCCCATCTATGGGGCTGGTCAATCCTGAATCCCTGCCAGGGGATCATGCCCGCATCACACTTACCCACCGGGATACTGATTCAAGGCACTGTAACAGTGCTCTGGTGCAGCTCTGACAGGTCTCACAGCCTGGGATCTCTGCCCATCCCCGTTACCTCTGTTGCCTTTATGGTCCTCCCCTGCTTCCATCCACCTGCATACATGGCTTCCTTCATAAAACTGCCTTTCCCCAGGCCATTCCCATCAAATGCTGCTACTTTCTGTTTAGTGCATGTGCCCCAATACACTGCTCTGAGACACATTCAGCCCCAAGCACTGCTGCTGGTGGCTCCAACATCCCTTGCTCCCATCCTCTCCTTCTGCCTTTGGGGTGTTTGCACCAGCCTGACAAACAGCAACATGCTAAACAGCTTTACAGGAAGGTGTAGCCTGCAATTTTTTTTTCCTCTTAACTGTACCATCTTTGGAGAGCCACCATGAATAAGAGGTAAAAAAGCCTGATGATTTAGTACTTTGATTTACAAGAGAGATCTAACTTGTGGTTGAGGTGTGTATGACTTAATTAAAAAGCAGAGGCTCACCGCCACTAAAGCTGTTCACTGCCAAGCTATCAAACACAGAGGGGGAAGAGGCCTCAGAAGTAATATTTCCATAAAGTTATGTTTCAGATTAAGCATCTATAAGAGCTCTCCCTTTCCAAAGCTGGTAGAAAGCTACAGCTGCTCCTTCATGCAATCACACACCATCCCCTCACAGCCTTCACAGCACCAGCACACCTGTGTTTTCACAAACAGGGCTAGGATGGCTGGGTTGCAAAGCTGGACAGCCCTAAGCATGGGGACAGCTGCTAGTCCTAACAAGGTCTGCATGTTTTTTCTCTATTTATATTTTTTTTTTAAATTTGGCAGCATTTTGGAAATCAAGCGACATATTTAGTCCTTAAAGAGGCAGTAAAATGGAGCACTACACCTTTTTCGCCTTCCCCCTGCTGACCAAGCAGCAGGGAATATTTTCCCCTAGGAGACAGATTTGACTTAAGGCTCTGAAAGCCAGAGATGTCCACGGCTCATCTGGCTCACCTCCCAGGTACTGCAGGCTGCCAAACTGCACCCACTGGTCCCCTGCTCAGGCTTCTCATCTCTCTGCTGGGCAAAACAAGCACCTCATCAGGGGGCAGGGCCACATCAAGGTTTCCACGAGGTCTGCCAGCCGGGGCTCCCTGCAGACAGCAGTGAGGCTTGCTCAGGGGTGGAGAGGTGCAGCTCCAGAATTGGGGGCACACCCAAACCTGTGTGGAAGGTGCTACTCGTAAACCGTGTCAGCACAGGGGTCTGCAATAAGAGAGGCATATGCAGTGCCCCGGCACCAGGCGGGTGAGGCAATGTGGCAGCTATATCAAGGATGCATCAGAAATGCCAGCTGCAACTCAACACTGGCAGCTCCCGGTTACCAGGGATCCGGTTCCCTTGGCTTCCTTCCTGCCCCTCTCAGGCTGCAGAGCACCTGTGGGGAAGTGGAAAATCCAGGTCTGGGTGAGGGCTCCATGAGCCGCCCCCCCGAGAGGTGACCAAGCCCTTGGGAGCTGTGTGATGCCCAATTCTGGCAGCCAAGGAGAAGCAAGCGTGCTGGGTCCTGGAGTGTTTCCCAGGGGTCTCTTGCTCCTAGCAAGCAGGGGCAGCATCGTGAATCCAGTAAAGAAAGGGCACACGGGTCCCTCTCTCTCCCTCTCCACCCAGCAGGCTGTCGCACAGTAGAGTTGGTTGAAACCAATCTGAGCTCCGCAAGGCACACAGCTCGCCCAGGTAGCAGCGGTTTAGTTAGAACAAACTAACCCAGCGCTGCCGCTTCACATTTTTGCATCCTGCAAGGCAGCCCTTTCCCATCGCGAGGTGCCGGCAGGCTCCCGTTCCCACAGCCGCCTTCTGCGGCGTGCTTGGAGCCTTCGGGACGGTATTTTCTGGAGAGCTACAAAACACCGTTCCATGCCCGCCCCGTTTCAAGCTCAGGGGTGCACTCCGGGCACGGCCAAGCAAACGAAAGGCGAACGAGGAGCGCTCCATCCCCCAAGTGCGCCCCCAGACCGCGGCCTCCCTGCCCCGGGCAGAAGCACTCGGGGGGCTGCCAGCCCATCCCCGCGGGCTTGCCGGGGTGGGGATCTCGCCAGGCTGCACCCACGCCACCCGGCATCCTGTGGGGAAAGGGGCACGGGGAGCAGAAACACACCAAAGCGAAGGGAGCCAGAAGACGAAAGCAACTCGGGGGGTAAACGGGGCGCCCTCGCCTCAGCCATCCCGCTCGCAGTCCCAACCACCGCTGCCAGTCCCCTTCTCCCCAGCCCCCTCTTCCCAACCCCGGACCCCCGACCCACCTGCGGGGACGGCACCCGGGCGCGGTG